>NC_056732.1:853519608-853734715 GCF_019279795.1 Protopterus annectens | reverse complement strand
TTCCAAAAATAAGGGAAAAAATAACCACAAATTTTCCTTGGGCACAGTAATTACAGTAGAATCCAAAAGAAAATATCCTCAGGAAAGTTCAAGATTCAGAAGACTGACCTTTCAGCAACACCAGAATAAACAGGCAATGAAATAGTCTGGTCAGAAATTATGCAACAACTGAAATGGTGTGAAGGATGGAATACGCAACATATGATAAAATTTTAGGCAGGGGTGATATTCACACATGTGTATATATACATATATATATATATATATATATATACACATATATATATATATATATATATATATATATATACACATATATATATATATATATATATATATATATATATATATATATACACACACACACACACACACACACACACACACACACCTCGTCTGTATGAGCTTCCAAATGGGAGAAGTCCAAGAAATGGGGGCTTAAAAGAAGGATACTACAGTAGGTGAAAAGATACAAGATTGGACTCTGAATAAAAGTGGAAAGGGCAGATGTAGGCCAACAAAGTCTGTAACAGCTAGACCAAAAGATGGAAAAGGATCATAAAAATAGGTATAATACTTTTGCTAAGGCCTTATTTAAAATGTCCAAACAGTTTGGTATATTTTGTCAGAAAACGGCTTTAGTAAAGGTGAGCCACTTATCTTTCCTAGCTTTCAAAATGAGGGAAAAAGGGATAGATGTGTCTGACTATGTCAAAGGTCAAATGGCCAACATTAAGTACACTCCAAATGGCAGAAGAGTTTCTTTAGTATGAAGTAGGAATAAAGGCAATACTGGAGCAAGAAACACAATTACCAAAAGGAGACCAGTGAAGTGGAAAAATATAGTCTTGTTTCACACTGGCAAGGCTTTGTGACAGGCACATGCATGAGTTATTTCACTAAAACACACATACAAACACGTGCAAACACACACTGTATGTACGCCTGTAGCATCACAAGGACAAATTCTAAATTTAAGCCAGAGATGCTAAGATAATATGCCTGGGTCATGCTTGTGAAATAAATAGTATGAAGAAAATACAGTAAGAACCTCACCCTATGAAAATTAATTTTGTGTGGACAGGTGATGTAGGAATGAAGACACAAAAGTTGTAGGAGTCAGTGTAATGGGTTTGCCAGCACTTTAAAGGAAAACATACAATGAATAAATTGGAAAGATTCAGTTTCAGTATTTACGGTGGGATGTTACTGCAGGACATAACTGAGAAAGAAGCAGGTGACAATAAATGTTGCTCACTGGAAGCTTTTAAAACTGAGTCAACGGACTGAAAGGATGGAATGTCTTCAGGCAATAATATTATGCCTGCTAACATTAGAGCTGGATTGACATTATTATGTAAAGACAGGCAGTGGTATGATAATTAGTTTGTCCATACAGACTCATCCAAAACTTTCATATAATAAGTGAACTACATCCTCATGGTGGGTGTAGACACCTTAACAGTCAAATGTATCCTTGGAAAAGGACTAAACTATGAATATAGATTTCTACTTGGGGAACCTGAAGTATCTGTGTGCATCCATAATAAAGCACTGCCACCGAGTGAACTGAATTGAACTGCCATGCAAGGCAACAAGTATTGTGCACTTGCAGAAGGTGCTTCTGTGGATCCACAAGTACAAGCATTTATCTCAGTAAGCTGGTGGTAATGGATTGCAGACAAAATGCAGATCTGGTAAAATGCTGTCTCAGGGGATAACATGCAACAAAACTGAATACATGAAATTAACTGTCTGCCTTTAAGAAAGACCCAGTAAGCCTATGATCTGAAACATAAGATAAACTGTTGAACGCAGTAATCAGCAAAAACTGCCAACAGTATACAAAATGAAACTACTTCAACAACTGCCTAAAAGGACAGAATTAGGACAACTATTAGGGAAACCTGAAATTATGACAAACTCAAGACTATTCTTGGGGTAAGGGTGGACAGCAGCTATGAATATTCTGACTCCATTTATATGACACCATTTCTTGCTGTGAAAAAAGATTTTGTTTTAATGTTTATTGCAGCAAAAATTAAATGTAAAAGGAGCAGTTAACAGGCAGATAGTTTTTCCTGGATTTCCAGAAGCCCTATCTGACTTCACAGCAGAGGTGGGACAAAAGAGGGCTTGAAATAAACAGCTTGCCCTACTGTCTCTATCCAAGATCTGCAGAATATGGACAATCCAAGAAAGCTGCACATTGAGTAATAGCTTAACTCCAGCTCTCCAAGTATGAAAACAGAAACTCAGCAGAGAAGGCTTGCAAACGTTTGTGTTTAAGGGTTAATTTCAGTAACTGGTTAGTAAGTGCACTGCCTGGATGTCAGGAAAAAAGAAATACAGAGCACCCAGAAAAAAAATCAGCTTCAAAATGTGAGGAAAAAACGCTGACTGGGGAAAGTTCTACAGCTGTTCAGCAAAAAAGTAACGCACCTTCCAGACATGACATCCAATAACATATATGAAGCTATAAGACAAGTGCACACAAAGCTGATTAAAATGAACAAAACACTGATGGGATATATCAACACAAAACAACAGGCTGGGAAAAATTGAAGACACTTTAAACAGATATTCAGATGAGGTGATAAAGCTTCAAAAATCAGAGGATGAACTGAAGAAAGGGCTGGCTGAATATGAGACTGCTTAGGAAGAGATAGATTTAGAGGACAGAGCATGAAGGAAAACCTGAGATTTTCAGCTATACCAGTAAATCTGGAAGGAACATACTGCATTAATTTTATGAAAGCACAAATAAGCAACTGGACTGGTATTCCACAGCAGGAATTGTTAGCTGAAAGGACAATTGTGTGTATGCTCCAAACGTAGCTATGAGAAAGCAACTAGAACTTTAATAATAAAGATACAATCCTACCACCAGACGGTGTTGATTCTGTTAAAACTGTAGCAGAAGGACAAAATACTAAAAGTGGGAAACAGCAGAGTGTTTGTGAAGAATGATTACTCATTCTACACCAGGCAGAAAAGTAGTAAATACATTCCACTATTCAGGGAATATAGAGACACAGGTGTGAGATTCAAACTCCTGTATCCAGCTGTCTTTAAGATATTCTTCCTTGGACGGACAAATTCATTTTTGATGAAGTACACGCTAAGGAGGAAATACAATAATTTGTCAAAAAAAAAGTGAGCTGTGAAAAAGAATGGGATTCAGCTTCTTGTTCTTCTGGTAAGACCACATGTGGACTGCACATATGAAAACTTTTCCACTGTTTCAAAGGGAAATGTTGAAGAAGGAAGAGAGTATGAGAGATGACAAGAAGAATCATGAGTACATTGGAAATAAAGCAGAGACAGGATTTGGGAGATGGAGGTGAACAATAAAGCCAGTAACTTAACATGGAATTACAATGCAATAATTACATTTGTGAAATATGACATAAGAAAATCTGGAAATCTTGGACTTTTTCAGAATCTGTTGGACTTGTGGAGGACTCTAAAGTATATGCCCTACTTCATGTCATTGATGTTTGGAAATGTGTTTTGGGGAGGAGAAGAGAGGAAAAAGTTAACTAAGTGGAAAAAACATTTCTTTAATAGTGCTATTTTTGTGGTGTGTGATATTCTTTGTATGCAACAAAATAAAGTTTTCTCCATTATTTTAAGTATAATGGGGATTGTAAATAGGTGTTGCTTTTCTTTTTTACTTTTATTCTCATTTCTCACTTACTTATTTCAGTTTTAAGAAATGTAGACACTGCAATGTAAAAAAAAGTCTGGTTAAAAGAGTAGGACAAAAGAAAAATTAGTGTGCTTTTTCTCATTCTTGCATAGGGGAATGACTGGATTAAAGACAGACTGATATAGTAAGTTTTAAGAAACTACAAGTAAATGATAAAGAATACTGAATATTATGAGGCTTTTTCCTAGCAAATTAATGTATTCTGCATCTGGCCCTCAGGTCTCCATGGAAACAATCTGATAAAGAGAAATTGATTGGCTGGTTAAGACGTCTCCATAGAGACAACCTGATAATGAGAAATTGGCCGTCTGGTTCACATCTCCATGGAGACTATCTGATAAAGATAATTTCATTACAGTCTGGTGGAGAATCACTGGTTGGGGGGAAAAAAAGAACGCAGAAACTGGCTAGGAGATAATATTCTCTGAAAGCATTCAGGGGTTTTCCTAACTGGAAGACCTATAAAGATAATTATGACAAAACCAGCTAGCAATTAGAAGCACAGGCTGCACATGACTCTTAGCATGGTAATCTTTCTTTTAGATTAACTAAAATCTGTGAGTGTGGCTCTCAGTTTGGGACATATGTTCCTATTAGGAGGGTGAAATATCAATATTTGAAAATGTACATAGTTTTGTGTGCTATTATTAAATTAATAGGTTTTTGTTTTTTTTTTTTTGAGTACTTTCAATAAAACAAAGTTTTGTAAGATGTGACATAGGTTCACATGGGTATGATAACAAGCTATATAATTCAACTTGCCAAACAGTGTATGCAAACACAAAACCTAGAACAAGACATTTAACAAAAAAGATGTAATACATAAAAGGGAATAATAACTTTTTAATACAATGATACTGTCTATAATGTCTTTAAATATAAATGGTCTCACAGATAAATACAAAACAGAAAGAATAGTGAACTATATTAAAAATGTACAGTGTAAATAAGCTATGTTACAGGAGACACACTTGGAAAGAACTGAACATGTGAATTTGACAAAGAGAAGTTTTCAGGATGGTTATTCAGCTGAATATATGGAACAAAGGAAAAGGGGAGTACTTATATTAATTGCAAGAGGAGCTCCAATAGGGATAAAAAATATAGTAATGACAGACTAGTAATGCTGAGGGGCTACTGGCAAGGGAAGTGGATTATGCCGGCCTGTATTTACATTACACCTAAAACTACTATAATGGAGCTGAAGAAAATTCTGGGAGAAATAATCAGTTTTCAGCAAGGAATATTACTTATAGGTGGGGACTGGAATTTGATATGAAGCAGTGAGGATATGTCGGGGGGGGGGCAGAATGGAACTGTAACAAAGGAGGGTAGATTCTTGAAGAAATTTATGAAAATATTTGGCATGGAAGATGTGAATTCAGTAACAGGAGTTTGGAGTGAATTTATATATCATTCCCCAAGACAAAAAAATCTGCTAGGCTAGACACAATTTATATTTCACAGGAGGATGTGTATCTAATTGAAGGCCTTAATATGCACACAATAACCATTTCAGATCATGCGCTAATAATAGCTAAAATAAAAACACTGGGTAATGGAATAAAAATGAGACAATGGCACTTTCTTACCTATCTGTTGAAGACAGGAATTTAAGGACTGGGTAGTGGGGATTATTCAGGAGCTATATGAAAGGATAGAAACTACTTCTGAAACTATAGCTAGGGAGTGGGATAAAATTACGGTGGAATATAAAATTAGGGTGGAAATAAAAGAAAGGTGGCTATGGTTAAAAAGTCTTATTTAGAGGGACTGACGAATGTTAAAGCATTGCAGAACAGGGGGAATCTCAAAGAACAAGAAGAGGATCAACTGCAGAATGCCAAGCAGAAAATAAAGGATTACCTTGATAATGTACATGAGTTTAGAAAGATGGTGAGGCGGTTAATGCTGTCGCCTCACAGCAAGAGGTTCTCTGGTTCGATTCTCGGCTGGGGTGCCTTCTGTGCGGAGTTTGCATGTTCTCCCTGTGTTCGCGTGGGTTTCCTCCGGGTACTCCGGTTTCCTCCCACATTCTAAAGACATGCTTCTGGAGCATTTCTCCCCGAGCCTCCACTGAAAACAGGATCTGTGGAACCTAGTCGGACTTTCCCGGTCAACAAATGTTAATTAAAAATAAATAAATAATAAAATAAAAAGATTGCTGTTAAGCAACTGGTTTTTGATGATAACCCTGGAGCACAAAAACTTTTAGCATAACGACTCAGGCAACAGAAAATCGAAAGGACTGTCACCAAACTTAGGGAGCCGATAACAGGAAGGTAACGAGATCCTGTATTAGACATATTTCAGAAATTCTATGAAAGTCCATATAAAGCAGATAAATATTGAAATCAAGAAAAAAATACTATTGGAAATGTTTATGGAGGAATAAAATATGTCAAAGTTGCAGGCAGATGTGGCTGAAGTACTAACAGTTACAATATGAGGAAATGAGATAAAAATTGTGATGTACAACCGATATACAGGAATAGATGGTATTCCAGTGGAAGTTGAGGAGCTAGGAGGGAAAAACTGATAAAGAACTGGAAGGTTTTGCTTAACAGTATTTTAAGAGAAGGTGAAGTACCAACATCCTGGAAGAAAAAGATCCAGCTTCATACAAGCCCATTTCAATATTAAACCATGTTTATAAAGTCTTTGTCTCTAACACAAAGAATTGAAAAATTGAAAGATTTTGATCAATGTGGTTTTATGGAGGCAAGGCAAACATGTGAAAATTTTAACAGAACACTGAATTTCCAAGATGGCTGCACAGCGAGTAACAGCTTGATTCTAGCTCTCCCAGTGTGAAAACAGAAATTCAGCAGGGAAGGCCAGTAGACTTGTGTTTATGGGTAAATTTCAGTAATTGGCTAGTAAGTGCACTGCTTCAATTCCAAGAATAAAGAAATACAGTAGACTTGGAAAAACATCATCTACAAAAAATGAGGAAGAAACATCGACTGGGGAAAGTTCTGCAGCTGTTCAGAAAAAAGCAATGCAACCTTCAGACATGACTTCCAATAACCTACAGCAAAGATAGCAGAGAATTGCATAAAGACCTGGTTAAAATAAACAAAACACTGATGGAGTACATCAACAAACAATAAAAGGCTGGAAAAAATGGAAGAAGCTTTAAAAAGATATTCAGATGAGATAATAAAGCTGCAAAAATCAGAAGTCAAAATGAAGAAAAGGCTGGCTGAATATGAGACTGCTCAGGAAGAGATGTTTCAAAAATAATAGAATTAGAGGACACAGCATGTAGGGAAACCTGATATTTTCAGCTATACAAGAGAAGCTGGAAGGAACAGACTGCATTAATTTTATGAAAGCACAAATACGCAACTAGACTAGTACTCCACAGCAGCAGTTGTTAGGTGAAAGGACACGTGTATGCTCCAAACCTGGCAATAAGAAAGAAACAGACCTTTAATAATAAAGATGCAAACTTGCCAGTAGGAGGAGTTGATTCTGACAAAACTGTGGCAGGAGGACAAAAATACTAAAAGTGGGAGGCAGCAGAGTGTCTGTGGAGAATGACTGCTCATTGTACACCAGGCAAAAGAGAAATAAATTCATTTCACTATTCAGAGACTGTCAAGACGCAGGTGTGAGATTCAAATGGCTTTATCCAACTGTCTTAAAGGTAGTCTTCCCTGGAGAGAAAAAAAATCGTTTTTTCATGAAGTGTATGCTGAGGAGGAAATACAAAGATTTGTCCAACAAAAAGTGAGCTGTGAAACAGAAGGAGATTCTGCTTCTTGTTCCTCTGGGAATAAAGACCACGGAGAGACAATATCTGCAAAACCTTTTCCATATTTCAATGGAAAATGTTGGAGAAGGAAAAGAGCACAAGAGCTGACTAGAAGAATTGAGAGTAAATTGGAAATGAAGCAGTGACAGGATTTGGGCGCTGGTGAAAAACAGTAATAAAACCAGTAACTTAATGTGGGGTTAACAATGCAATAATTATATGTCTGAAATATGATAGAACAAGAAAATCTAGAAATATTGGACTTTCAAAAGTTGCTGGATTTTTGGTGACTCTAGTATATTCCCTACCTCATGCATTAACGTTTGGAAAAAAGCTTTGGGGAGGGGAAGAGAGGAGAGAAAGCTAACTGTAAGTAACAAAAACACTTTCTTTTCATAACAGTACTGTATTTGTGCTGCATGATTTTCTTTGCATGCTATTTTAAGTGTAATGGGGATTGTAAACAGGTGTTATTTTTCTTTTTCTCCTCTCTTCTTTCTTTCTTCTTGTACAGTTTTGTGAAATATAGGCAATGCAATGATAAAAAAGGAGCCTGGTTAAAAAGGCATGACAAAGTTAAAATCAATGTGCTTTTTTCATCTTGCATGGGGATATGACTGGATTAAGAACCTTAGATTGATTAGTTTTAAAAGAGAGCAAGTAAATGAAAAAGAATATTGAATACTATGATGCTTTTTTCTAGCGAATGCATGTATACAAAGTAGCAGTTCTGCAGCTGGTCTTCATGTCTCTATGGAGACAATCTGATAGAGAAACTGGAGACAGTTTGGTGGAAGGGGTTTGGTTAACGGAAAGGAAAAACAGAAAAGAGAAATTGGCTAAGACATGTTTTCCAAGCTGTGAGGGCTTTAAAGATAATACAAAGCCAATTAGACTTTAAGTAAAGTTTTCTCAGTTTTTTTAAATGCAATGGGATATTAATATAAACATGTGTTTTTGTTTTTTTTTTTTCTTTTTCTCCCCTCTATTTTTCTTTGCTCAGTTTTGCAATAAAAAAAAACAAGAAGAGAAGGGGGAGAGAGGAAGGGCCTGGTTAAGAGAGTATGACAAAAGAAAAATCAGTGGGCTTTTCCCCATGCTTGCATAGGGAAAATGACTGGGTTAAAACCCTTGGAGTTATCCAGTAACAAGTTTATTACAAAGTATGTAAATGAAAAAGAATACTGATAAGGCTTTTTTTCCTGGTAAACAAGGTACCCTTAGCAGTTTTGTGTCTGGTTCGCACGTCACTAGAAGACAATTTGATAAAGAGAAATGGTTTGGAGAAAGTGATTACTGAAAGCATTCAAGTGTTTTCTCAGCTGGGACAGCTATAAAGATAGGCAAAATCAAATAGCACAGGCTGTACCATGTGTCTTAAGATGACTAACCTTTCTGTTTGGTTAACTCCTGTCCATCTGTGTGGCTATCAACTTAGACTTTTTGTTCTTATTAGGAAGCAAAAACTTCAATATTTGAAAATGTACATAGTTTTGTGTTATTAGTAAGTTAATGGGTTTTAGGTGGGTTTTGGGGGTGGTTGTTTGTTCTGTTTGCGGGCTGTAAAAAAAAACAAAAAGGTATGTAAGATGTGGTATAGGTGCAAATGAATATGACAAGAAACAATAGTATAAAAGCCAAACCTGCCAAACAGTATATGCATGTAACATAAAAGTTGGAACTAGACATTTAACAAAAAGGCAGTTATACATAAAAGGTGGTAATAACTATATAAGAAAATTATATTTTCTATAATGTCTTTCAATCTGAATGATCTTACAGACAAATATAAAAAAGAAAGTAGTGAACTATATTAAAAATGTAGAATGCAAATAGCTATGTGTCAGGAGATACAACTGGAAAGTACTGAACATGTGAATTTGATAATGAAAGGTTTTCAGAATGCTTCTTCAGTGGAATATCTGGGGCAAAGGAAAACAGTGTACTTATATTAAATCCAAGAGGAGCTCCAATAGTGATAAAAAAGGAAAAAAAGTTGATAACTGAGAGAAAAATATATAATAATGGAAGATACATAGCACTAAGGGGCTACTGACTAGGGAGGAGGATTACACTGGAATGCATTTACATCCCACCTAAAACTGCTATAATGGAGCTTAAGAAAATTCTGAGAAACAATCAGCTTTGAGCAAGGAATATTACTTGTAGGTAGAGACTGAAATTTGGTTTGCAACAGTGACTGTGTCTGGGGGGCTAGAAAGGAAAATATAACAAAGGAGGGTAGATTTTTGAAGAAATTTATGAAAATGTGAATTCAGTACTAGGAGTTTGGATTGAATTTACATGTTATTTACCAAAAAACAAAAACTGGGTAGGCTAGACAGATTTTATATCTTACAGGAATATGTGCTTTTAAATGAAGGTCTTGAAACACACCCAATAACTATTTCAAATCATGTGCCAGTAATAACCAAAAAAAAAAACATAAGTTAATGAAATAAAAATGAGACACTGGTGCTATCCCACCTATTGATTGAAAAGAGAGGAATTTAAGGAATGAGTTTTGGAATTAATTCAGGAGCTATTAGAGAAGATAGAATTTTCTTCTGAAAATATAGCTAGGGAGTAGGATAAAATGAGAGTGGAGTTTAAAACTGGGGTGGAAATAAATGAAATGGCGATATGGTTAAGAAGTAACAAAATTATTTAGAGGGACTGACAAATGTTAAAGTACTGAAAAACAAGGGGAATCTCTCAGAACATGAAAAGGAGCAACGGCAGAATGCTAAACAGAAAATAAGGGATTACCCTGATAATATGCACAACTTTAGAAAGACTACTGTTACACAACTGTTTTTTGATAATTCTAAAGCAAAAAACTTTCAGCACAATCACTCAGGCAAACGAAAGTGGAAAAGGCTGTCACCAAGCTTAAGGAGCCTATAATAAGGAAGATAACAAGAAATCCTTAGAAGTATTAGAAATATTTTGGAAATATTATGAAAGTTTGTACAAAGCAGAGAAATATGGAAATCAAGAAAAGGTACAAATGGAAATGTTTATAGAAGAATTAAATATGCCAAGGTTAGAGGTAGATGAGGTTCAATTATTGACAGGAAGAGATGAGATAAGAATGGCTATGTATAACCAATCTATAGGAAAGTCCACAGAACAGATGGTATTTCTGTGAAAGTTAGGAAGCTAAGAGAAAAAAAAATGATAAAGATCTGGAAGGTTTTGTTTAACAGTATTTTAAGAGAAAGAGAAATACCAGCATTCTGGAAGAAGGTGGTGGTAATGGTAATATCTAAAGAGGGTAAAGATCCATCGGATCCAGCTGCAAATAGGCCTCTTTCAGTTCTAAATCATGATTATAAAGTGTTTATGTCTATAATGGCTAAAAGAATAGCAAATATAATTACAAAATTGGTAGATATCGATTAGTGTGGT
Organism: Protopterus annectens; assembly: GCF_019279795.1. Taxonomy (NCBI): domain Eukaryota; kingdom Metazoa; phylum Chordata; order Ceratodontiformes; family Protopteridae; genus Protopterus; species Protopterus annectens. The sequence continues at coordinate 853,723,832 of NC_056732.1, read as the reverse complement.
TTTGTGGATGGGAGGCAAACATATGACAACATTAACCAAACACTGATGATCCAGAGGGAAGCAGAATACAAGAAAATACCACAGAGAAAGCATGTGACAGAGCAGACTGGGACTTCATGAGCAGGGCAATGGAAGCATTTGTTTTCCCCAATACAATTATAATGCTGATTAGAAGTATATATGAGAGATGCTTGAGTAGAGGAATCAGGCAGGGCTGACCATTTCCCTTTGTTGTTTACATTATATTTAGAACCACTGGCAAAGAAAATAAGGGTCTCAGAAATTCAAGGATAAAATTGGCATGGTGGTCAGGAAAAGCTGGCACTATTTGCAGATGATATTACTTTATACATGACAAAACTAGAAACGGACATTATAGTGTTGTGGAACATTTTAAGACAATTTCAAATCTTCTCAATACAAAATGAATGAAGCTAAAACAGGCAACAGTGGTAAATTACGTACCCACACATGAACTGGTCCAACAATATCCATACTTATGGCACATGGTAAAATTAAGTCTTTAGGAGTATGGGTTAGAAATGACTCTGTTGTGGCAGCTAAGGATATGTGGGAAGAGAATAAACAGAAGATAACACAAAAATTGAGAAATTGGAAGCTTTGTTATACGGATACAAAGACAGAAGCCATTAAAATGTTTTTAGTCCCTTTAGTCTTGTACACAGTTCAGGCATATTTTTATCAACCAAAGGAGAAGCTATAGACAGCAATTTAAAAAAAGAGTTCAAGGATTTTATCTGGGAAGGGAATACAGCAAGGGTCAAGTGGGATAAGCTAATTCTTCCAATAGAATAAGGCAGACTAGGATTACCCAATTTGAAGGGGTATTTTAGAGGAACACAGTTAAGGCTCTTACACATACCATAAGCAGAAAACTATAATTCACAGTGGAAAGGAATGATGACGACACAGGGAGGAAGCTCATGAAATAAGGAGAGATTGGGATATTGGATGGAGGCTCTTAAGGAGAAAAACAACAATCATAGAGAGCACTATATTCATAAAATAGCAAGGAGTATTCTAAGAACTAAACCAGCACAAGAATGGACAAAAGAGATTCTGCTGATAGGGATGACTGTGGTTAAGGATACAGATAATAGGCAAGAATGGGCTGGAATTTGTTGGAGAAAACTGGCAAAGGAACCAATGTATTGGGAGCAAATAAAGAAAACAGGAAAGGTAACAGAATGGGAAGAGGCAAAGAATTTATTTGGACTGCAGGTTAGAGACTGCATTCCCTATCAAGGACTGACATCAGAGTACAGGCAAAGAGAAAGAAATAAGGAGGTCCTAAATGAAAGACAAGCACTGGTAGAGTTTAACAGAATCTAGAACAGAAGCTGCCATTAAAAAAGGAATAATTAGTAAAGCATATAAAATACTGCATGATAACTATAATAATCAATCAGAGAAGCTTAGAAAGGATTGGGAAGAGAGACTGGATAAGCATTTCACAAAGAGACAATGCGGGGATATATGTACATCTCCCAAATGTGCAACAAAGTCTAGAAAATTTAAGATCTTTACCTGGAAGTGTTTGCATAGGCATTTTTATACCCCAAGTAGACTCCAAAGAAATTTTCTCAAGTGGATAGCAAATGTTGAAGGTGTGACAGCCAAGAAAGAGGTGGCTGGGTACATACTTTTTGGGAGTGTTGTGAGCTGGCAGACTTTACGGATTCCCTGCAGACTGCTCAGTTGGAGATGCTGGATGAGTGGATTGGAATGACTGGGGAGATAATTTTTTTCAGCTATGATACTGAATTGGAATTGCCTAGGCATAGTAAAGTCTTGTTGAGTCTAATTATGGTGGCTGCCAAAAAAAGCAATTACTAGAAAATGGAAATCAAAGTCTTGTCCAACTTTACTAGAAGCAGTGAATATAGTAACAGAGATAAAATAACTAGAATTGGGATCTTTAGCAAAGGGGAGGAGCAAACTACATAGGAAAAAAATGGGAATTGTGAGAATATATGTAGAGAAAGAACGAGGTTTAGGACACAGGATTTGAATGAGCCATATAATGCTTAACTGACAATGACCTTGCAGATTACAAGTGATGAATAATGTTTGCAACCACAGTTCTTTCAATAGTGTCTATGATGTATAATGTTTGGAATGAAAGTGTTGTCATTTTATTTGCTTTTCATTTATGTAAATGTGAGATCGCCTATGTCATATGTAATAATTTAATAAAGACGTTTGTTGAAAAAAAAGCATTAACAGAACACTGATGATCCACAGGGAAGCAGAATATAAGAAAATACCATTGTTGTTGATGAGCCCTGATGCAGAGAACGCATTTGACAGAGTAAGCTGGGGCTTTATGAAAAGGACAATGGAAGCATTTGTATTTCCTGAAAAAAACTACATGGTTGATTAGGAGGACATATGAGGGATTGGAGGTAAAAATTAAAGTGGGTGGGGTACTCTCTGATCATTTCTGCTTGTGCATAGGAACCAGGCAGGGGTGTCCTCTTTTCCCTTTGTTACTTGCATTATATTTAGAGCCACTAGCAAAGAAAATAAAGGACTCAGAAGTTCAAGGATATAATTGGTACAGTAGTCAAGAAAACCTGGATCTATTTGAAAATATTATGTTATACTTGACAAAACCAGAAAGTCATTACAGTGTTGTGGAACATTTTGAGACCGTGTCAGATCTTTTCGGGATACAAAATAAATGAAGCTAAAACAAAGCCAATAGCAGTAAATATTGTCCCCACATATGAATTGGTTCAGCAATATCCGTATTTATGGGGACAGGATGCAATGAAGTATTTAGGAGTATGGATTAAAAATGATTCTGGTGTGGCAACCAAGGATAAGTGGGGGAAGAGACTAAACAAAAGATAATACAAAAACTGAGAAAACAGAAGCTTTGTTATATGGATATAGACAGCAAGATACAAGCAGTTAAAATGTTTTCAGTTTCATTAGTGCTGTACACAGGTCAGGCATACTTTTATCAACCAGAGGAGAAGTTGTGGGTAGCAATTTAAAAACAGCTGAAAGACTATCTGGGAGGTGAAGATGGTAAGAGTCAAGTGGGATAAGATGATTCTTCCAGTAGAACAGGGTGGATTGGGATTACCCAATTTGAAGGGGTATTTCAGAGCTACACAGTTAAGGCTTGCATACATAGCACAAACAGAAAACTATAATTCAAAGTGGAAAGGGATGATTATGATGATGATGATGAAACAGGGAGGAAGCTCAAGAAACAAGGAGAGACTGGGATTTTGGATGCAGGCCTTTAAGGAGAATAACAATAATGATAAAGAATATTACATCTATGAAGTAGAAGAAAGTATCCAAAGAACTAAGACAACACGGGAATGGGGAAAGGAGATTGTGCCATTAGGGATGACTGCAATTAGGGATATACACAATAGCCAAGAGGAGGCTGGAATTTATTGGAGAAAACTGGCAAAGGAACCAATGTACTGGGAGCAAATAACTAGAGGGGGGAAAGATGACTAAATGGGAAGATGCCAAAAATTTATTTGAAATGCGGGTTAGAGATTGCCTTCCATATCAAGAATTGATATCAGAGTACAAGCTAAAAAGAAAGAAATAGGGGGGTCCTAAATTAAATACCAGCACTGGTATAGTTTAGTGGAATCTAGAACAGAAACTGCCATTAAAAAAGGAATAATCTGTACAGCATATAAAATATTGCAGGATAGCGAATCAGAGGAGATTAGAAAGGATTAGGAAGAGAGACTGGATAAACAATTCACAAAGAAACAATGGGAGGATATACGTATGTCTCTCAAATATGCAACAAAGTCTAGAAGATTTAGGATTTTTGCTTGGAATTGTTAAAATAGATATGTTTATACCACAAGTAGACTTGAGAGAATTTTTTTCTCAGGTAGACAGCAAATGTTGGAGGTGTCATGGAGAAGAAAGAGGTTATTTGGAACATTTTCTGGGAGTGCAGTGAGTTGGCGAACTCCCTGCGGTATGCACCGTCAGAGATGCTGAGTGGAAAGATGGGTGTGAAGAGGGAAATGATTTTTCTGAGCTATGATTCAGAATCGGAATTGCCTAGACATGGCAATGCCTTGTGGCATCTAATTATGGTGGCTGCCAAAAAAGCAATTACTAGAAGATGGAAATCAAAATCTAAATCAACTATATTAGAAGCAGTGAATATAGTAAGAGATAAAACAAATGGAATTGAGATCTTTAGGAAAGGGTAGGCGCAAACTACATAGGAAAAATGTGAATTGTGGGAACAATACATACAGGGGAGGAATGAGATTTAAAAGAAGGCAGAATTTAGATAAAATATGTAATGTTTTAAAATGACTGGAAGCTGCGGTGGTGCAGCAGTTAGCGTTGTCACCTCACAGCAAGAGGTTCTCCCATTCGATTCTCAGCCGGAGCTCCTTCTGTGTGGAGTTTCCATATCCTCCCCGCGGTCGAGTGACATTAAAGACATGCAGGTAGGTGCGAGCGTGAATGGGGCATGCCTTCGTTGAAGGTTGGGCATCGGGCTGGCAACTCGGCACCATAAAATCCACTGCCAATCATGAGCGGACTGGAGTTCCGCTGTGGCGACCCCATAGATGGGAAAAGCCGAAAGACGAAGAATAAGAAGAATGCTTGAAAACGACTGGGCAGATAAGTGATGCATACTGTTTGTAACTGGGAGTGCGTCAATATGGCTTGTGGTGTAAAATGCTTGTGTTGGCGTGGTTTGTTTTCATTTATATAAATGTATGATTATCTATGTTCTAAGTGATGGTTTAATACAGTTGTTTGTTGTTTAAAAGAAAGGCAAGAATTGAATAATTTATGCAATGTTGCTTAGGTTATATGATATATAGCAACATATGTGAAGTATGACTTTTGTAAACGTGAACTTGTTAATACAGTTTGATTACTTTCATATAAAATGTAAACTAGCCTATGTCACAAGTGATATTCAATAAAGGAGTTTTAAGGAAAAAAAAAAAAGGATGGTGACGCCAACTATATACATTCAACCTAGCAAGGCTCCCCCCATAATTACCAGGGCTGACAAAAGCTTCTGAGAATGGAGGAAACTTGATGGATCCTTAAACAGTGTGCAAGGAATTAAGAGGCTAACCTACCGTCTCTGACAATATTTTAAAAAACTACACAGAGTTAGAAAAAACTTCAAGGAGAACAAAAAAAGAAGTTACGTATTCACCATAACATTCCATCTGAGTAGTTCTACTTCATTTGGCTTCAACCTATGGGTACCAGATCCGTATGGGATCCGAGCCGGCAAATTCATTAGCATCTGCTCTGAGCTCCAAGCTCCTCCCCTTACCCATAACACACCTCCACTATCTTCCAACCCCCAGATCGAGTTTGCTGACCCTTATACTGATAACCCGGCCTGAAGAATACTTTATGACCTACAACTGCAGCCAACAGGCTGTTCATATGATAAGGTCAGGGGGAAAGAGGGAGGGATGGTTGAAGACAAATGAAGTAGAACTGCTCAGATGGAATGTTATGGGGAGTACAGAACTTCTTTCGAAATCTGAAGTAGTTTACTTCATTTGGTCTTCAACCTGTATTCCGGAGCATCGAGGAATCAAAGGATGCTCTCCTTCTAGAAGTCAAATCCAATTTGGTGTGAGAAATAAAGGTATGAGATGAGGACCAAGTAGCTGCAGAACAAAAATCATCCAGTGAGACTCTAGACCAAAAGGCCGCAGAAGTAGCCATGGACCTAGTGGAATGAGCTTTCACATGACTCGGAGACGCACCTTTATCCTTAACAGACCTTAAGGATGCACAAGGAAATCCACCTAGCAATAGTGAGCTTGGAGATAGGTTTACCCAAAAAGGGTTTAGAGGAGGACACAAACTATTGATCGGATTTACGGAAGTTTTTGGTCCTGTGTAAATAAAATCGTAACTGTCCATGAATATCCAACAAGTGAAGTTTGTTTTCCATTTTGTTAGCAAAGTTTGGGAAGAAAACAGGTAAATTAATGGTCTGAAGTTAACTTGCGATGCAACCTTAGGAAGAAAGGATGGATTAGTCCGAAGAGAAACCCTATCTTTATCGAAAATCATATACGAAACCTTGATGGACAAAGCTTGCAGTTCTGAAACCCTTTTAGCAGAGGTGATAGCCACCAGGAATGCTGTTTTCCAAGATAAGACCTTAACATCTATGGTTGCAGCAGGTTCAAAAGGCAGAGCGACTAAAGCTTGAAGAACCATAGTAAGGTCCCATGGAGGAACAGGATCCTTGACCAGAGGGGCGTAACAGGAAGGTACCTTTGATAAAGGCTTTACACAGTCTGGAAGAGGCCAGGGAGGCCAAATTCTCATCCACGTGAAAATGAAAGAAGGTAGCTAATTGAACTTTGATAGAAGGGCTTGCTCCTTGTTGAAAAATATTGACTAGGAAATCAAGAATGGCAGAAATAGGAGCCGTGAAAGGGTCTAAACTCCTTTGAGAAGCCCAAAAGGAAAAACGTTTCCATTTGCTGCGGTAAATCTTCCTGGTTGAAGACTTATGAGCTGCCACAAGAATAGACCTAACTGAAGAGGATAATCCAGGAGTCCTAGCGATCATGAGAACTGGAGCAGCCAAGCCATGAGCTTCAAACTGTCTAGGTTCGGATAAGGAACCTTCGATGGGTGTGAAATTAGATCCTGAATGGGATCTAAGACCTAAGGCGGAGCCAGAAGATGAGACCAAAGGAAGGGAAACCATACCTGGCGAGAACAAAATGGGGCAATGAGAATCACTTTGCTCCCCAGTCGGCGAGCTTTCTGTAGAAGGTTCGGAATAAGAGATACTGGGGGGTAAGCATACAGAAGACCGGGAGGCCAAGCATGGACTAGAGCATCTCTGGGGGACTCCCCCGGCAGGGGGTTCAGAGCGAAAAACTTGCTGCACTTCGCATTGGAAGGAGATGCAAAGAGATCGCAGCAAGGCTGACGGCATTCCAGAAAGATCTGCTCCGCTAATAAATGATTCAGATACCACTCGTAAGGCATCAGAATAGTTTGACTTAACCTATCCGCTAGAAGTTGGACCGTCCCTGAATGTGCATTGCTATGAGAAAGCGACCGGTGGAGATCGCCCATTCCCACACTCTCATGGCCTGGCAACAAAGGGGGTAAGATCTGGTATCTCCCTGTTTGCTGATGTACCACACCACTGACATGCTGTCTGCTTGAATTGCAATGATTCCCAGAGGAAGAAAGGCATGAAGGGCCTGCAACACCAAAAGGACCGCCCTCATCTCTAACAAACTGGTCTCAACAGGGCACCAGAGGCCTTGGACTGTCCTGCCCAAGCAATGCCCCCCCACCAACCCAAGATGGGAGGCATCCGTGGTCACTGGCTTGGACAGGAGCTGGAAAGTACAGTTTTGTACCTACCATAAATGTAGATGTCCGATAGATATGCAACTGCAGTCATAACATATGGGTTGTCCTGCCTCAGGCAGCCCTCGTTCGGCCGGATTCCAAAGTCTGGGTCCGACGTCGGCTGATGTCGCATTTCTCTCCGACGTCAGAGCGGCTGGAGTACATAAGCATCAGCCGACGCCATCTTCTTCAGTGTTTCTTGCCCCAGATGCCAGGTGCCCTCCAAGGAAGGCTGTAATCAAATTGGAAGACAAAAGCAGGTTTCCAGACAAATAAATAAGCAATAAACAGATACACCATAACAGATATCCCCAGCTAATGATAACAGGGAAAGGAGTGGACCCAAGGCATAGAGGGGAAGGAGGGAGGGAAAACCCGACTGCAGTTGCATATCTATCGGACATCTACATTTATGGTAGGTACAAAACTGTACTATGTCCTTCAAGAATGCAACTGCAGTCATAACATATGGGTTGAATACCATAGCTTAGCTGGGGGAGGTGGAATGCTCTAAGAAAAGGATGGTGTAGCTATCAATCCCTGCAGGACTGCCGAAGCAAAGCCTGCTCTGGATCTGGAATATAAAAGGAGGTTGTAGTGTTTGGAAAATGTATGCACGGAGCTCCATGTAGCAGCTTCTAGAATGTCTTTGTAGGCACCCCTCTTAAAAAGCTGTAGAGGTGGCTGTAGCTCTGGTGGAGTGTGGTCTGACATTGGCTGGCGCACTCTTTCCATGGAAGGAATAACAGAATCTGATGCAATGTCCAATCCATTTTGAAATTGTCTGTTTGGAAATTGCTTTTCCTTGTACTCCTGGGCGTAAGCTACAAAAGCTGATTAGACTTCCTACTGGTCTTGGTTCTGTCCAGGTAGTAGCGAAGTTGTCTGTGAATGTCCAAGGTATGCAACAGTCTTTCCCCTTTGTTCTCAGGATTGGGAAAGAAAGTAGGCAGGTGAATTGCTTGATTTAAAGAAACCCTAGATACCACTTTTGGCAGAAAGGTAGGGTTGGTCTAAGGAGACCCTGTCTCTGTGAAAGGTTATGAACGGTGGTATTGCCATTAGGGCCTGTAATTCAAACCCTTCTTGCTGAGGTAATTGCCAACAGGAAAGCTGTCTTCCATGAGAGAAATTGTAAGTCCACAGAAGCTGCTGGCTCAAAGGGAGGTAGAGTCAGTTTTTCTAGGACAAAGTTGAGGTCCCAAGCTGGTACTGGTGCCTTTCTTGGGGGCTTTATATTCTTGATTCCCCTAAGGAATTGCCTTAAAGGATGTGAAAACACAGGTGGATCAGTGTTGTATCTAGCTGAAATAGCTGAAGCATGTATTTTTATGGAAGAATATGAGAGTCCATTATGTAGCATATCTGCCAAGTATTCCAGAATGAGTGGAATGTTCAATAATGATGCATCATGACCCTTGCTGGTATTCCAAATGCTGAATCTCTTCCATTTGGCTGAGTAAACCTTTCTGGTGGATGGTCTCCGGGCTTCTGTTAGTATCCGCTGAACTTCCTTGGAGAGGGATAGATTGAGGTTATTCATGGGATCTCCCAAGCTGTTAGCTGTAGAGTCTGGATGTTGGGATGAACTGTCTTGAAGTTGTGTTGAGTCAAAAGTTGGGGCCATTGGGGAAGGGCCCACTTTTTGTTGTGACATATGCTTCGTAGTAGTGGGTAGCAGTGTTGTCTTGGCCAGTCTGGAGCTATTAGGATCCCCTTGGGCTGCTCTGCTTTGATCTTTAGTAATACTGTAGTCATCAGTGGCAGAGGTGGGAATGCATAGATTTTTAGGAATTTCCAGTTGAATGAGAGCATATCTATTTTCCATGCTTGTGGATGATATGTCCTTGAACAGAACTTCTGTAGATGATGATTGAGGTGGGAGGCAAATAGGTCTACTTCTGGCCTGCCCCATGTCGAGGTGAGTCATATGAAGATTTCTGGATGTAACCTCCATTCGTGGGGGTCTAGGAAATTCCTGCTTAGACTGTCCGCCAGCACATTGTCTTTGCCTGGAACAAACTGGGATTGCAACTGTATGTTTAGGCTCAGTGATTTTTCCCAAAGATTCATTGTCAGTCTGCAAAGGGGGTAAGAATGGGTGCCCCCCTGCTTGTTTATGTACCACATCACAGTGGTGTTGTCTATCCGTATTAGCAGGTGGCCTTGTTGAAGTTGTTGTCCAAAGGCCTCGATGGCATGCATTACTGCCAGCATTTCTTTTTGGTTGATATGCAGATGTGTTTCCTTTGGAGACCATTGTCCTTGAATACATCTGCCCTCCATGTGCGCCCCCCATCCAAGGTCTGAGGCGTCTGTGGTCATGGTCTGTGTAATCTGAGGTTTTTTGAATGACATACCTGTGTTTGACTGGCTTACCGAGGCCCACCATAGAAATTCCTTTTGAAGGCATGGAATGAGCAGTATGGTTGCCTCTAGGTTGTTGCTGTGTTGAGACCATAGGCTTTTTAGGTACCATTGAAGCTTTCTCATGTGTAGTCTTGCTAGTGGAACCAGGAGAATGCAGGATGCCATGTAACCCAGGGCCTGTAGGAATCTCCTTGCAGTCATCTGGGCGAGCTTTGCTAAACCTTTGAAGTAATGAGTTAACTTCTTTTGCTTGTCTTCTGTCAGGTAAGCCATTTGAGAGTCTGTGTCTAGTTTGGCTCCTAAGAAGGTTATTTGCTGGGATGGCTGAAGTCTTGACTTTTGGAAGTTGACTGTGTATCCCAGAGCCTGTAGCAATTGTATGACATAATTCAAGTTTTTTGTCAGAATCAGTTTGTCGTCCGCTTGTATGAGGCAGTCATCCAGGTACGGGTAAATTTGAATCCCCTGGAGCCTGCAATGAGCAATTACTGAAGCCAGGCATTTTGTGAATACTCTGGGCGCAGTGGATAAGCCAAATGGCAATGCTGAGAATTGATAATGCTCTGGCCCTGCAAGAAATCTGAGGTATCTTCTGCAGCTGTGTCTGATAGGGACATGCAGGTATGCCTCCTTGAGGTCCAGAGTAATCAGCCAAGACCCCTTGCCCAGCATGGGAAGGAGTTGCTGTAGAGTCAGCATTTTGAACTTTGGTACTATGAGAAAAGTGTTTAATGCGGACAAGTCCAGTATTGGTCTCCATTGAGTTTCTTTTCTTGGAACAAGGAACAGTCTTGAGTAAAACCCCTGGCCTTGTTCTTGTTGTGGAACTTTTTCTATTGCTTTGATCTGAGCCAGCAGAGAAATTTGCTTGATAGCTTCTGCCCTCTGGTTTTGTGGTAGGTTTGGCATGCCTTGTTTTCTTGGCAAGGTATGAAAATGGAACCTGTAACCGTGGTCTATAATGTCCAAAATCCATTTGTCCTTTGTCAGTCTGTGCCAATTGTTTGAAAATAGAGATCATTTTCCACCCAAAGGAGCTTCTGCTTGCTCCTTGGTCAGCGGAACTAGAGAAAAGTCATTGAGATTGTCCTTGTGGGACAGGAGAAACCCCTGTGTCACTTCTTTGGTTTGCTGGTTGCCATTGTCGTCCCCTGTAGGAACCTCTGTATTGTCCTCTTCAGGCACGCCTGTTTTTGCCCCTTTGAAATCTTTCAGGATTAGGAAAGGACCAGTTTTTAGAAGGCCAATTCCTGCTGAATCTGGGTGGCTGAACCTGGAGGAAATCTTTGACCATCTGAACTGACTTGGCTTTTTCCTCAATGGACTTAGCATTAGCACCAAAAAGCTTGTTCTTTTCCAAGGGTGCATCAAGAAGTTTTGCCTTAACATGATCTGGTAATGGTTGTTCTTTTAACCATGCATGTCTACGAATGACCGCCCCTGTCATAGCTGCCCTACATGAAGCTTCCAATGCATCATATCCACACTGAAGGAAGTGATTGCTAACTTGCTGAGAATTATGCACAGCCTCCTGCAAAGACTTCCTATCTAAAGGTTCAGGAGAGGCCAAAGTTTTCTGTAAATCATCTAACAGGTAATCCTGATATTGAAACATATGAAAGAGACAATTGAGAGCTCTCATAGATAAAGTAGTGGAGGTGTACACCTTCTTCCCCATCTCTCTAATGACCTAGCTTCCCTGTTGGAAGGCAAAGGATTTTTGGAGGTGGTAGTTGAAACCCCTTTCGGTCCCTGTGAAATTGTTTCTAAATCAACAACATGGGCCCTAAAGAAATGAGAATGGGATTCTGGGACCCTATAGTATCTGTCAGGCTTGACAGAAGCAGGAGGAAGAGTATCAGGGGTAACACTGGAGTCAGAGTATAAATCATCCAAAACATCGAGCACAGGAGGTATAGCTAAGGGTCTGTGTTGGGGCTTTTTAAGTAAGGTTTGAAGGCGTTTTCTGGAATCAGAATATTCCTGGCCTTGCCACTTAAAATGTTCCCTCATGGAATGCAGAACTTCCCCAAAAGAAATATCCTCAGGAGGAGAGGCCGAGGGGATGGAGTCCTCTGCATCTGAGTCCTCATAGGTCTGGAAGGGCTCTTCCTGGCTTTCGGAGTGAACAGTGTCCTCAGAATCTTCATCTGAAGGGAGAGGGTCAGAGGGTTCAACCCTGGGCCTCTTATCAGGAGGAGGCTGGGATCCTCTCTCAGGATGGGCCTGGGAGCCTCTGATCATGGAAATTAAGTCTGCGGCCATAGTCATGATTTGTGTTTCAGGAGTAGGCTGAGGTAAGGCTTTAGCTGTAAGGTGCTTGGACTTGCTGGCTGCCTTAGCATGTGTGTAGGCCTTGATAGACATGGACATGGGAGGCCTAGCAGCACCACGTGCAGGAGTGACCTTATCAACAGCAATGGTCTCGGGCATTTCCTCAGTTTCAGTATCCGGAGAAAAATCAATAACTGGCGTCGGTGTGGTCTCCGGTATCGGAGGTATCGGTAATGCGGTGTCTTCTGTTCGGAGCGGTGGAATAACCACCTCAGAGGGAACCGGGGCACTCGCGGTTAGTTTTGGCGTGGTGTTGGTGGAAGACGTGGGCCGAGGATGTCGGTCCCGGTCTTTTCGTTTCTTAGGAGTCTGCGATGTCGGTAGTTCCAACAGCATTGTATAATCGAATTTTTCGCCGAAAAAGTCTTCAGCGAACTCCGCCCGGCGCCTGAGAGTGCGCTTATTGAAGCGAGCACAGGCGGCACAGGCCGAGACGTCGTGGTCTGGGCCAAGGCAAGGGAGGCAGTAAGAGTGGAAATCCTTATGAGGTATTTGTTTACCACAAGACAATTTACTTTTTCAGTAATTTCTGACATCGGCTGAGGCAAGTAAAGGTCCCCAACGGGGTACTTAGCTTTTTTGATGACTTCGGTTCGAAGAATACAGGAGATGACCGACCGGCACTTGCGAACTGCTTCTGCTTCAGGCACCGCGCGGCAAGAAATACTGAAGAAGATGGCGTCGGCTGATGCTTATGTACTCCAGCCACTCTGACGTCGGAGAGAAATGCGACATCAGCCGACGTCGGACCCAGACTTTGGAATCTGGCCGACCGAGGGCTGCCTGAGGCAGGACAACCCATATGTTATGACTGCAGTTGCATTCTTGAAGGACATCAAAAGGTCGTCCCTCCAAGATTTCCGGAGAGCACATCCACCACAGAGGTGTATTGCATAAAATAATAGAAGTTCCAACAAGGACCATCGTACTGCTAGTGTCCACTGTAGTACTCACATATGCAACCGTGCGCATGGAAGAAGCATTATGGTTGCTACCATTGAACCTAAAGCTCTCAACACGGTTCTGCTGAGGGAAGATGAGAACGGTAGATCAGGGAGATATGCATCCTCAAGCTTTGTACTCTCTCCGTGGTCAGGAAGATTTTGCACTGTAGTGTGTCTATCCTTGCCCCAATTTAGTCCATCACCTGGACATGATTTAGAAGGGATTTGGATGTGTTGATTGTAATCCCCAATTGTAGAGCAAGCTTTAAGAAATAATCTCTGGTTTGAGAAAGTAGGCACCTGGTGGAGCAGTGAGGTGCCAATCGACCAGGTACAGATAGATGAATTCCCTGAAGCCTCAGGTGAGCCGCTACTACCGCCATCACTTTGGTGAACACCCTGGGGACAGTGGTGAGACCAAAGGGTAGGGCTCAAAACTGGTAATGACTGACTCCTAGCTGAAGCAGAGGAACCTCCTGGAGCTTCTGTGCATCTTTATGTCATAGTAGGCATCCTGGAGGTCTAACGAGCACATCCAGTCGCTCTCTTGTAGGTACGGCATGATGGACTGCAGTGAGGCCATCCGGAATTTTCCTCTGGCAACTGACAGGTTCAGGGTTGATAGGTTCAGAATGGGCCTTAAGTCTCCCATTTTCATTGGCAGCAAAAAGAACTTGGAGTAGATGCCGGATCCAGACTGATCTGGGGGGGATGGGTTAGACAGCTCGATTTTCTAGCAGCTTGGATATTTCCCATGCTGCTGCCTCCCTTTGCGTGGGTGGTACATCTGGAAGGTGTTGGGGAGGAACCACAAAAGGATAGAGTATCTTCTGGATATGATCTGAAGCACCCAGAGGTCTGATGTTATGGACTCCCATGCCACCAGGTGCGATGACACTCGTCCCCTGACTGCCTCCAGAGTACAGCAGTCGGGCAATCCCTAAGGGTTGCTGTCCGGGCCTGTCTGAGAAAGGTTCTCAAGACCCAGAGTTCCTCAGACCCCCTCTGCCTCTGGGCCGGAGTCTATCCTGTCCCTCTCTGCCTCTGGGGAAAGAGGAGCCCTGAGTGTCCCGGGAATACTGCGACTTCTGGAACCACATCTTCTTTTGTCCTCTCTGATACTGGGAAAAGGAACTCTGAGCGTTCGAGAAGCAGATTCCGATGGCAGACAGTGTCTTCCCGTCCTTCTCACTCTGGACTAAAGTCTCTTTGACGGTCTTACCAAAAAGAGTAGAGCCGTCATAATGGGCGTTGGCAAAAGACGCCTTGAAAGGTTCCGAAAACTGACAGTCTGAGCCAGGCGTTGCACCTCATGGACATGCCGGATCCAGCAGCCCTAGCCACACCTTCCGTAGCATATGAGAGGAGTCGCAAGGACGTGTTGGACACTGCTTTTAAAGTGACCATCCTCGTGGAGAAAGTGTCCCTGTCCTCCTGCGACAAGGATTTAGGGGGAGACTCAGCCAGTTCCTTATCCAGGTCGTGCTGGAGTCTCGTGACATGGGCCAGGTAGTTCAGTGCCCTGATGGAAAAGGTTGCTGATGCATAAATCCGCTTCCCTAAGTGGTCCATCATCCACAACTTTCGGTTAGGAGGATGAAGAGAGGAACTCTCCTGCGCTAGTTCTTTTTTTGTGGCTGCTGCTACTACCACCAGTGTCTACAGGGGAGCCCTTGTTCCATGCCGATGTATCTGATGGTGGAGTTAAGATCTTATCCAGACATTTAGGGATTGGTTCCACGGTGTTCGGCTCCTTCCAGGCCCGCAAGATGACCAGGTTCACCAGGGGATCTGCAGGAGGGGACACCCAGGAAGTAGATGGGCCCATGCCAAAAGCCTCCAGGAACACGGATTCGTCAGAAGAAGGTTTGGGAGCGGACCAACCTCCCCGCTGGTGTAGGATTTCCATGATGTCTCCAAAGGAGACATCCTCGGGAGGTGATCCGAGGGAACCTTCCCCATCATTCAAATCACTGTCCTCGGTGAGGGACTGCAGGGAGGTGTCCAAGTGCTTCCTTTTACACGTATGCTTGCGAAGCACGTCTCCAGTGGGATTTTCCAGGGGGAAATCACAAGCCATTTGTTCCTCAGGGGAACCTCCTGGGGCTCCTCGAGCACGGGCTTTCTCTCTGATCAAATGATGGGATGCGTAGACAGAGCCGAGGGTGTCGGGGCAGAATCCGAGGAAATAGTTAAGGGTCTCGATCCAGTGGAGAGAACCCTTTCTACCACGTCAAATACCGAGGGAGAACGAGCCTCCTGGAGTACCCAATAAGGAAACTGCTCTCCCTGGATCCAACGCAAGAATCAGAGCCGGGCCCGAAGTGGATGGAGCTCTGAGGGAGAGAACTTGGCCAGACAACTCCAGAGCCGATTAAAAAAGTTCCATTCCCTCGGATTAGACACCCAAGATCCGGCTCAGAGAGCCACTCCGATCCGAACTGATTGGATCAGACACACTTCAGGCAGCTGTCGGCATCGACCCCCTGACTAAGGCCATTCTTGGATCAGAGTACTCCGAACCCGGTGGATGGATCGGAGAAGGAGAAATTGGTATAAAAAAAGGAAATGAGCTCCCCCCTCCAGAGGGAGAGGGGGGCTGGCAAGACCCCCATCTGGATCGGAGTACGAATGAACCTCCATCATTTTATCCATGTCAACTTCCGATAAGCTACACTGGGATCTCGACGAGGCCACAGACTCTGACTTGGCGGGTCAAGGAACTGAGGCCCTAGATGGAGGACATGTCCCCTCCGGCTCCGGGGAAATCTGAGATCGGAGCGGAGGTGAGTCACGGATCCTAGCTTGATGTTTGGCGGGAGTAGAAGGAAGGTCCAGAGACCTCTTGCGTTTCTCTGGTTTGGAAGAGTGCTTGCCTGATTTGTGCTCTCTCTCCATCTCTATGCCCCTTTTCTGCTCCACTTCCACAGGCTTAGAAACGGGAGGCTGAGTCCCAGTGTGGGAAGGAAGAGAAGCAAGGGCAAGAGAGGAAGGAGAGGCGGCTGCAGTGGATGAGGCAGCCACCTCAAATGTGGGTAGAAAGCCTTTTTAGGGCTAACTTAGCTTTCCTGTCCTTTATAGCGCGCGGGTTAAAAACCCGTGTAGATAGTACAATCAGTACTCAATTGGGCAACGCCCAAGCACATCACACAAACAGTGTGGCCATCTGCAGGAGACAATTTATGGCCACACTCAGTACACCTTTTAAAAACAGGCCCGAGGTCAGCCAGGTCTCTACAAGAAAAAAAAAAACACTAGAGAAGGAAAAGGAGAAGAAAAAATTATCAATTTCCCAGTCACAAACCACTCACCACACACTCAAGGCACACAGAACACTGAGGGGGGAGAGGAAGCAATACAGACTAACTAACACTAACTACAGGAAACTTACTAATACACAAAGCACCAGCGAGGGGAGAAGGAGAGGGAACATACACTAAACACCTACACTGAAATTTTTTAGAAAAAAGCTGCTTAAAAAGCAAAAACCCACTCACTATCATGGAGCTCAGGAAATCACGATGCTTCAGGCAAGCCACAGCAAATGAGATCTGGGGGTTGGAAGGTAGTGGAGGTGTATTATGGGTAAGGGGAGGAGCTTGGAGCTCACAGCAGATGCTAGAGAATTTGACGGCTCGGATCCGATATGGATCTGATACCCACAGGTTGAAGACCAAATGAAGTAAACTACTTCAGATTGAAGGTTAAACACACAGTGCTGTCAACTTCATATCAAAAACATAAAAAACAGTTTAAGTTAACGGTATTAATTTAGTTCAACAAAGAGTATATATCTAGGTCACTCTGTGACCTACATGTAGGCAAAATAAGGGTTCATTTTTAGGCAGACATATACAAACTGACATATGTCTCTAAAGTAAAGTCCAACTGGGTAGGTCCCCATTTTCAGCACAGGTATAGGAAGGAAAAACTTAAAAACATTTTAAGAACAATAATTTAACAATCCTCAAAAATAATGCAAAACATCTACAGTTTAAATAATTATAACAAATTAGACAATGTGAAAACATTGATTAAGAACAGATATAACTTATGTAACAATGATTTAATATTTAGAGAAATCTTAGCCAGCTTAGGGAAATTAAAGGTTAGTACAATCACATGCAAACTGGTGAAATAAGCACAAAACAATGTAAAACCAAGATAAAAAACAATCCGAAAGCCCAGTAGTAAAACACGAAAACAGTTTTAATATCCTTCATATCGTTTTTAAATAATTGTAAGAACATCACGTTGGAAAACTTTCAATCAACAAGTAAAGCTGTATATGCACGTATTAAAAAGTACTACAAGCAAATACTATTAATCAGTTAAATGCACTAAACACTATTCTAATTAAAACAATTATATGACATAAGCCTATATAAATTATGTGTATAAACGGAACAATATCATCTGTTTAAACTTAATTTAAGCAAACAATTGATGTTGCAAACTTCATTAAGACCTGTATTAGAAAAGGCATTAAGTCTCAACTGCCAAACTAATTCACATTCCTCCAAGAGTAAAGCCATCGGGCCACCCCTAACATCAGGTTGGATTTGGTCACTTGCTTTAAAAATGAATCTACGCCCACCACTTGAATGTGAATGTTTGGCCAGTGAGTTGTCAAATTTTTTTATTGATGGCATAAATATGTTCGTAAACTATCACGGAACCTACGCTCCGTTTTCCCGATGTAGAATGCTGTGCAACATGTGCACATTGCGGCATACACCACAAATTTAGAATTACAATTAAGCTTGTAGTTAAGGTTGAACTTCTTCCCATAAATGGTGAATGTCCTACCTACGTCTACAAACTTACACATCCTACATGTACCACAAGTGGACATCCCAGTATGTTTGTTAAAACTTGTTGAATCCTTCCTTTCCAGTAAGTTTTTGAGGTTGAAGCCTCTTCTAAAAACCAATTTAGGTACACTACCTAGTTTTTCAACTAAAAAATTGTCATTACTGATAAATTCCCAATTTTTATACAGTATAAGTTTAACTTTGTTACTATCCTTACTGTATGTTGTTACAAAACTGGTTCTATACAACAGAATGGCATTAACTATACTGATCCCAAGGATATTGCCAATATGCTGGCAGAACGATTTAGTGCCAACTTCACCCCCTAAAGGGCCCACCTCAATACAAAAAGATTGCCAAATTCCGATAATCACGGCCACACAGGTAGAAACAGCACTCTCAAAAGCTACGAATACAGCATCCATGGGACCAGATGACATCCCAGGCTGTGTACTACATGAACTACAAAATGAACTGGCACCTCACCTAAGTGTCATGTTTAATCATATCCTCACCTCAAGCTTTGTGCCCACTGAGTGGCACACAGCTACAATTTTCCCGCCTCACAAGGGAGGATCCGCCTTGGATCCCGGGAACTACCATCCCATCAGTCTGACAAGCATGATCTGCAAGGGCATGGAACGCATTATCATGGAACTTATAAACAAAGACATTGGCAACCTTCAAACACTGGACCCCACCCAGTTTGGGTTTGTGAAGGGCCAATTTTGTCTCCTGAATCTGATTGACTTCTTCGAATCAGTCTCCAGAGCTGTGGACGAGGGTTAGGCGGTCCACACAGCCTATCTGGACCTCGCTAAGGCCTTCGACACCACCCCCCACTCTGGAATCATAGATAAACTTACTAAGCTGGGCATAAATCCCTATATCACTTGATGGGTTGCCAACTGGCTTACTGACAGAACCCAGACTGTAAAGGTAGCCAACTCCAAATCCAGCTCCAGGCAAGTGACAAGTGGAGTACCTCAGGGTTCAGTCCTGGGACCACTCTTGTTTGGCATCTACTTCTCTGAAGTACAGGCTAGCACTAAGGGACTCTGGCTAACAAAGTTCCCAGATGACTGCAAACTGGGAGCCATTATTGAATCTCCAAAGGTGGATATTCTACAAAAGGGCCTTACAGAAACAGATGTCTGGTGCCAGAGCCATGGGCTCAAGCTTAATGCCAAGAAATGTATAGTTATCCCCTTTGGAAAAAAACATGTGCCCATGAATTACCACATAGGTGGCAGGACACTAAACATCAAAAGTGTGATGAAGAGACTTAGGGACACAGGTGGACAGTGGTCTCACTTTCGATAATCACATTGCCACAACAGTCAGGAAATCCTTCTGTGTGGCACACCACATCACTAAGGGCTTTTCATCCAGAAAAAAGGAGGTCATTGTCCCACTGTACTCATCCCTCATTAGACTCATTATAGAGTATAATGCCCAGTTTGGTATGTACCTCACAAGACATCTGCAACAGCTGGATAGGCCACAGAAATACCTCACTAAAAGAATCACAGGCCTAAAGCAGATGCTATATGCTGACCGTCTAAAAAAAAAAAAAACTCCAGCTATACTCTGTGGCATACTGTCTACTCAGAGGCGATCTCTGCTCAACATACAAGGCCATGTCAAACCCTGAGCTGTTGGACATGCTCCACTTAAAGAAATCCCAATCCTTCAGAGCCACATGCTCCAGGGATCTAAACCTTGTCATCACAATGAACAAAACATGCTGGAGGGATAGGTTCCTGACCCAGAGACTCCCCATACTCTGGAATAGACTGCCCATACATGTCAAGCAGAGCGTCTCCTTGGCCCTCTTCAAAAGGAACCTTGATGATTGGATGGGAGATGGGAAATTCACCCTGGGGATCATGTCAGTCACCCTGCTAGACAGGGGTCCAGAGAAGTAAATATTGTGGGAAGAAATATCCAGGGAATTGTTATGGCTAGGCTTGCATAGGCCCTAGAGCCGATAGCCTAGTACCAACCTATGAACCTATAGTTGGACACCGTGTTGTCATTAATAAAGTCTAAAACTTGGCTCATTATCTGGAATGTAGGAATACTATCGACCTGCTGGGTATCAGTGCCCATCACCATCCCACCCAATATGGGCCTAATCAACCCATTGTTCCTTTTAAATTGCATTTTGTCCACTAGTGCATCGATACGATTAGTGGGATATCCACAATGTTGAAACATGTTGCTAAGTAACTTACATTCATCAATAAAGTCAGCTTCCAAGGAGACAATCTTGGCCGCTCTGATAAGCTGACCCTTAACAATAGAACACTTTTGTGTGAAAGAGTGACTGCTTGTGAAATGGCAGAACAAATTACAATAGGTGTTTCTTCTAAACATTTTTGAAACAAATCTGGTATGCACTACGTCTTTAGTCAACCTAATGTCAAGGTAGTCGATGGAATCACAATTAAAAGTTCAAAGTAAATTCGAGGAAATCAGTTGTATAATTTAAGAAGTCGATAAATATTTTTGCCTGCAATGCATCCCCTCTAAAGGCAATAAAAATGTCGTCTAGGAAGCGAGTGTAGTATATCAGGTTTGCCATCTGTTGGGGGTTGTTGAAAATAAATTCTCTTTCCCAATGTGTCATTACTAAATTGGCCAAACTGGCCCCACATGGCGAACCCATAGCCACTCCCCTTTTCTGTAGGTAAAACTCCTTATCAAAGACGAAAAAATTATTAGTGAGGATTATATCAACAAGCACCTCTATCAGATGTATCTCATGTTCTGGTGCCCCTTTTAGCTTTAAGCATCAAACTCACCTATTCAACAACCTCAAGGTGGGGGAATAGAGGTATAGAGGTCTTTAACATTAATAGTTAAACAGTTATTATCCCTGTGAAACTCCAAGTCATTCATCTTTTGCAAAAAGGTCCACAAGTCTTTACAGACCTGAGTTTCAAACTTCAAATATCTTTGCAAAATAGTGTCAACGACCTTCGCACAAGAATATGTAATTGAACCTCCCCCATCTATAAGGGGTCTCATGGGAGGGTTTGACACAACTTTGTGTACCTTGGGGTACTCGCTTCCTGGAAGATATTTTTATTGTCTTTAGAAAGGATGCATTGCAGGCATAAATATTTATCGACTTCTTAAATCATACGACTGATTTCCTCAAATTTACTTTTAACTTTAATTGTGATTCCATCGACTACCTTGACATTAGGCTGACTAAGGACATAGTGAATAACGGATTTGTTTCAAAAATTTTTAGAAAAAACACCTATTGTAATTCGTTCCTCCATTTCACAAGCAGTCACCCTTTCACACAAAAGCATTCTATTGTTAAGGGTCAGCTTATCAGAGCGGCCAAGATGGTCTCCTTGGAAGCTGACTTTATTGATGAAAAAGAAGTTACGTACCTACCATAACGTTCCATGTTAGTTGTCTTCATCTCGCCTTCTTTCCTGCTGGTTGGGATCAGAGCCGATCCTCGGCTCCAACTCGGCCATCTTCAACAGCTCGAGAGCTGTTTACTGGCTCGAGGCTACCCCTTATCCCATGATGCCTAGCGCTAGCTACCCAGATCTCGTTTGAAATAGCTAACCCAGACATAGCTATAGAAAGAAACCCCTCCAAACAAATGGTTAACATACCTGTTCTACTGTCTAAGTCAGTAAAGGAAACAAACCAGCGAACACTCGGCCAGTGAAAATTTGAACAACTCTCGGTTCAATAGGATAGGGGGATGGAGGGGGTGGGGGGAACGCAAGAAAGAAGGCAAGATGAAGACAACCAACATGGAACATTATGGTAGGTACATAATTTCTTTATGTTAAGTTGTCAATCTCACCTTCGTTCTTGCTGGTTGGGACAGCGTCCCTAGCACCTAAAATCCTGGGTGGCTCATTGGAACAGACTCTTCAGAACAGTGGAACCAAAACTAGCTCTGCCTCTAGAGACCACATCCAACTTGTAATGAGAAATAAAGGTATGAGGATTTGCCCACGTAGCAGCGGCACAGATAGAGTCCATGGGCAGCCTAGACTGGAATGCTACAAACGTGGCTAAAGCCCTGGTAGAATGACCTTTCGGTTTGATTGGCAAGTCTTTACTCCTTAGCTGGTAGATAAAGGTAATGATACGAGACAACCACCTGGATAAGGTCACTTTGGAAACTGGGAGACCCTGTTTGCCTCGAGCATAGGAAAGGAAAAGTTGGTCAGACTGTCTTATATCCTTTGTCTTATGCAGATAGAAACGCAACTGTCTCTGAACATCCAATTGATGTAATTTGTAATCTGCCTTGTTGGTGTGGTTAGGGAAAACCACAGGTAGGTCTATAGACGGATTCAAATTGTTTTCTGAGCAGACCTTTGGAAGAAAAGAAGGATTAGTCCTCAGAGCAACCCTGTCCTTATGAAATACTAAGTATGGAGGACGGACTGATAGTGCCTGAAGTTCAGACACGTCTGGCTGAAGTAATAGCTACCAGAAAGAGTCTTCCAAGATAGAAACTTAATGGAGCAGGAAGCTGCCGGTTCAAAAGGGGGCATAATTAAATTAATGAGGTTAGTACCAAATTAAGGTCCCAGGAGGAGGGGGATCTCTCACTGGGGGTCTAAGGAGAGTAGCCCCTCTTAGAAACGCTTTACATAGCTTATGAGACAATGTTGGCATTAGAAAAACCGACATGAAAATTTGAAATGGCCGCTAATTGGACCCTGATTGCAGCAGAAGCGGACCCCGAATTAAAGAGTTCTATTAGGAACTCCAAGATCAAATGGATAGGGGCTGTGAAGGGATCTATATTTATCCTCTTCCCAACAAGAAAAACGTTTCCATTTACTAGCATAAGTCCTTCTACTGGCCGACTTATGGGAGGAAACAATAATGTTGCGAACGGCTGGGGAAATACTGGGAAGCCTGGCTAAGGTTGGAATTGGAGCAACCAAGCTGTGAGCTGGAGCATTTGAAGGGATTGATGTAGCCCACCTGATTGATGAATCAGTAGGTCTGGAATCTGATCCAGAGTCCAAGGCTGCTCGAGAAGGTAATGCTGCAGAAAAGGGAACCATATCTGTCGAGGCCAATAAGGGGCAATGAGGATCATTTTGCAACCCAACAACATAGCTTTCTGAATGAGTTTCGCTATCAGGGGAAACATAGGGAAGGCATAAAGAAGTCCCTGAGGCCAATCGTGGACTAGAACGTGTCTGGGACGGTGACCAGGAAGCGGAAGAAGGGAGAAGTTGCTACTGTATTTGCTGTTAAAGGGGGTGGCAAAAAGGTCGCAGCAAGGCTGACCCCATTTGCGGAAGATCAAATCCACCACTGCCTGATTCAGAGACCACTCGTGAGGCACGAGAATAGCTCTGCTGAGCCTGTCCGCTATGACGTTGGACATCCCAGGGATGTGCGTTGCAATCAGAAATCATTGGGAGGAAATCGCCCACTGCCAGAGTCCGAGGGCTTCTCGACATAGGGAGTAGGACCTGGTTCCCCTCTGCTTGTTGATGTACCATACCACTGACATGTCGGTTTGAATTGCAATGGTCCCCGAGGGAAGAGGGTCCTTAAGAGCTTGCAACGCTAGGAGCACAGCTCTCATCTCTAGGACATTTATATGCAGATGGTACTCGTGAGCCTGCCAAGCTGACTTGCACTCTTTTGCACTGCATGAGGACATGAACCTGCTGACGAATAGTGGACACCCTGTCCAAGGGCAGCTTTGCGGACATGCTCCTTGTATCTAAGTTTGCTCCTATATAAGCAATAGATTGACTGGGCAACAAGGCAGATTTTTCGAAATTTATGGTAATGCCTAGCTGGGAGCAAATTGAGATTGTATAGTCCCTGGCTTGAAGGAGTGGATGCCTGGTAGTAGCAGTAAGGAGCCAGTCGTTTAAATAGGGAAACACCTGAAATCCTTGATGCCTCACGTGAGCCATGACCACTGCCATACATTTGGTGAACACCCTGGGGGCTGTGGTGAGACCAAAGGGCGGAGCTCTGAACTCGTAATGACAGACTCCCAGCTGGAAGCATAGGAACCTCCTGGAGCGTCTGTTCATTTTGATGTAATAGTACGCATCCTGGAGATCTATACAGCACATCCAATTGTCCTGACCCAGAAAGGGTAGAATGGACTGTAGCGTGACCATCTGAAACTTTGTTCTTTGAACAGACTTCAGTCTGCTGAGATCCAAAACAGGTCTCCAGTCCCCTGTCTTTTTTGGTACCAAAAAGAACCTTGAGTAAGTTCCGGATCCGTGTTGGTCTGCCGGGACTTCCTGGATGACTTTTTTTCTAGCAGTTTTGAAACTTCTATAATTGCTTGGTCCCTCAGATTGGGTGGAATATCTGGGAGGGATTTGCATGACAGTAGAAGGGGCTGAACGAAAGGGATTCTGTATCCTCTGGATATTATTGAATGTACCCATTTGTCTTGCGTTATACTTAGCCAGGCTTTTGGATACAATGAAAGTCTTCCCCCGACTGCCTCCAGACACGGACAGTCGGGCAACCCCTCAGGGATGTTGGAAGGGTTTGTCAGAGAAGGATTCTCTACTGCCCTGGTTCTGCGGACCCCCTCTGCCATGAGGGCGGAGTCTGTTGTTACTGTTATTTCCTCCTCTGCCCCTTGAGGAAAAATCACTACGTGTGTCAGGCGAAGATCCCTGGGATTTCCAAAACCACATCTTTCCACTCTTCTGACCCTTGGGGTATGGTCTAGAGGGAGTGGAAAAACGGACACCCACGGCAGAGAGAGTCTTGCCTTCCTGTTCACACCTAGTAAGATTGTCTTTTCACCTGTGGTCCAAAAAGAAAGGAACTGTCAAAGGGAGTGTTGGTGAATGGCATTCTGAAGGGTTCCTCAAAATTACACAGCCGCATCCATGCATGTCTCTTAAGTGCCACGCCTGTGCCTGCGGCTCTACTCGCCCCATCGGCTGCATAGGAAATGAGCGTCATGGAGGAGTTGACGGAGTTTTGGGTCGCCAGCTGAGAAGCCACTTTAGCCTGGGCCCTTTCAGCTGAAGGATCCTGCAGGGCATCTCCAAGCTCTTTTAGGAGATCCCTCTGAAGCCTGGTGAAATTGCATAAGTAATTCAGTGACCTCATGGAAAAGGTCGCTGAAGCAAACATTCGCTTCCCATATCTTCCATGGTCCTAGACTCCTTGTTAGGAGGATGGACAGAAGAAGAAGTTTCCGCTAACTCCTTTTAAGTGGCTGCTGCTACCACCATGGCATCCACAGGAACACCCTCAGTAAAGAACTGCTTATCAGGGGGTGCAGTAATAAACTTGGCTGGTCTCCTCGGGGGGGGGGGGGGTCACTGTATCTGGGGCTGACCAAGTCCTTCAAGCCACCACAGACATTAGTGGATCGAAGGGCGAAGAAACCCAGGAGGTGGAAGGTCGGGAACCAAACGCATCCAGGAATACAGATTCATCCTCAGTAGGAGCTAGGGTATTCCAGTTCCCCCTCTGCTTAAGTATTTCTAGGATGACCGAAAAGGGGGATCTCTGGGACCCTTCCGACTCATCCAAATTAGTATCCGAAGTGACAGACTCAGGGGAGTCAATGTGCTTCCTTTTACACTTCTTCCGAGGGGGCTCCGCTGAATGATCAAGGGAGGCCTCGGAGGAAGAGGAAACACCCAATGGGGTGCCCTGAAGAGCTGGTTCCCCACGCTTGGGGTCTGGAGGAGGGGCAGAGGTCGACACAGGCACTACGGGGGACGGAGCCAGTGGGGTCGAAGGTGGAGCTGGCTGAGAGGCCAGCACACTCCTCATGACATCGAAGGCGTCCCTGCCACGATAAAGAGAAGGCTCCGAGGAGACCAAAATCCTCCTCCGCACTGAAGGAGATGGCTCTGAGGCCGATGCAGGAGCCGAGCTCACCTGCACCGACGCTCCGAAAGGGAGAGCGAGGTCGGAGAAGGGTCCGATGCCACTCGCCCCCTCGGAGCCGACGAGGGAGTCTCGGCACCCAGATCCCTCGACGAAAGGCACCATCGATAGGATCGGAGCAGACGACGGATCCGAAGGAGAGATCGTTATCGGAGCCGACGGTCCCACAACTCGAATCCCAAGAAACTCCAACTCCGAATTCAAGGGAGTCGGAGGAGGAACATCGATAGAAACAGAAGCCGACCCCTGTTGAGGGGGGGGCTGGACAACATTTTGGCCAGTGCCTGTGACTTCAATAACCTGCTGACCGGTCTCTCCACATCATGGTCTGAGAGCCTGGAGGACCAAGAGGAGTGTGAAACTCTATGACTACGGTCACTTTGCAGGAGGGGTGACCGAAGAGCCGAATGAATGGACTCTAATGAAGGGGACCTCGGACTTTTCTGAGTCCTTGACAGCTCCGAGGTGACTATTGGAGCCAACAGGGAAGCAGTTTCCTCTGTTCTGGCCAGAACCGAAGTGGAAGGCAAGTCTTGGGCCGATGACGGCTCCGAACTGGGAGCCGACGATTTGGCCGGTTTAGGAGACTTCACTGGCAAAGTCTTGGCCGGTGAGTCCTGAGGCTTAAGCAGCCCTCTCAAAATAAGTTTATTCTTGCGCTCCTGCAGAACTCTTGGGCTAAATGCATAGCAGATAGAGCAAGAGTCCTGCAGGTGTACAGCGCCTAGACAATAGACGCAAGAAGTGTGCCCATCTGTCAGAGACATCTTCTGACAGCATGAGTCACACTTCTTGAATCCCGACACTTTGGATTCCTTAGACATAATACACAATAAGAAATACCACTAAACTAACAGTAAACACTACCAGACAAACCACAAATAAGACAATATACTACAAGCAAGGCTATATGTTTTTTTTTTTTTTTTTTAGGAATTAGGAAGTTTCTAACTAAAACAGCTACCTAAAACAAGGAAAGGAAGAAATTTCTATAGAGTAAGCTGACGGATAAGGGAAAAGGGGAAGGTGGGGGAGGGGAAGAACTCTCTAAAACGACTTCTGAAAAGCCCACAAAAACACACTAAACTATCACAACTAGTGACTACTAGACAAATACAGTAAGAACAGAAAGAAATCCCTAATCTGACTGAAAAGGTAGAAGAAAAATATACAAGCCTGAGCCAGTACCACGAACCTCGCAGCTGAAGTGGCAAATGAGATCTAGGTAGCTAGCGCTAGGGATCATGGGATAAGGGGTAGCCTCGAGCCAGTAAACAGCTCTCAAGCTATTGAAGATGGCAGAGTCGGAGCCGAGGATCGGCTCCGATCCAAACCAGCAAGAATGAAGGCATGATTGACAACTTAACATTGTAAGTTACTTAGCAACATGTTTCAACATCATGGATATCCCACTAACCTTATCGATGCACTAGTGGATCAAGTGCAATTTAAAAGGAACAATGGGTTGATTAGGCCCATACTGGGTGGGATGGTGAAAGGCACTGATACCCAGCAGGTCGATAGTAGTCCTACAATTCAAGATAACGAGACAAGTTTTAGACTATTAATGACAACACGGTGTCCAACTATAGAACCAGTTTTATAACATACAGTAAGGATAGTAACAAAGTTAAACTTATACTATATAAAAATTGGGAATTTATCAGTAATGACAAATTTTTAGTTTAAAAACTAGGTAGTGTACCTAGATTGTTTTTTAGAAGAGGCTTCAACCTCAAAAACTTACTGGAAAGGAAGGATTCAACAAGTTTTAACAGACATACTGGGATGTCCACTTGTGGTACATGTAGGATGTGTAAGTTTGTAGACGTAGGTAGGACATTCACCATTATGGGAAGAAGTTCAACCTTAACTACAAGCTTAATTGTAATTCTAAATGTGTGGTGTATGCTGCAATGTGCACATGCACAGCATTCTACGTCAGGAAAACGGAGCGTAGGTTCCGTGATAGAGTTTACGAACACATTTATGCCATCAATAAAAATAAAATTGACAACTCACTGGCCAAACATTCACATTGAAGTGGTGGGCTTAGATTCACTTTTAAAGCAATTGACCAAATCCAACCTGATGTTAGGGGTGACCCGATGGCTTTACTTTTGGAGGAACGTGAATTAGTTTGGCAGTTGAGACTTAATGCCTTTTCTAATCCAGGTCTTAATGAAGCTTGCATCATCACTTGTTTGCTTAAATTACAAAGTTTAAACAGATGATATTGTTTAGTTGGGTGTGATATACACAATTTATATAGGTTTATGTTATATAATTTTAATTAGAATAGTGTTTAGTGCATTTAACTGAATAATAGTATTTGCTTGTAGTACTTTTGAATAATACGTGCATATACAGCTTTACGTGTTTATTGGAAGGTTTCCAACATGGGACGTTCTTACAATTATTATTTAAAGACGAAATGAAGGATATTAAAACTGTTTTCGCGTTTCACTGCTGGGCTTTCGGATTGGTTTTGTCTTGGTTTTACATTAAGTTAGTACAATACAATCAGGAAAAAAACAGGTTTATGGCATATTTAGATAGAGAGTCAGGGAAGTAAACTGACTGAAGTAAGGGAGTGAGTGAAGAAGGGGAAGTAAGAAGGTATAAAGCAAGAATAGTTACTTATTCATATTTAGGAATATAGTTTACCTTGAGGTAGAGCAAGAACAGAGCCAGATTTTGATTAAGAAGTCTTTCAGAATGGTTTTAAAGGACTGGAGGGAGGGTACTGACTTGATGGATACAGGTAAAGAGTTCCAGGCCTTAGCAACATGGTATGAGTACAGACCATGCCCAGCAGATTTGACAGATTTGTAGACAGGAGTTTTTGGTCACTGGACCATAACTACTGATTGGGAACAGTTATGTTGAATGGTATGTAGAGATGGACAAGCAGATGATCGCTGGATAATGGTAAGAAGCTGTGTATAGTTCTAACCAATTTAGGATTTTTAGTGCTATACAGTGGTGGGTTCTGAAAGGGGTATATGCTGTAAATTTAATCGCTTTATTATAGGATCTATGTTAGATATTCGAACGCTTAAATGTTCAAATCTCTAAAGGTCGACCTTTAGAGATCGAACATTTAAATGTTCGAATATCAATAAAAATAAAATTAAAAAAAGTAAAGGGTTTAGGCAGGGGGGCAAGTCTCCCACACCCCCGCTACTTAAATATACCAACTCTGAGATCGCACTTCAGTGCACTACAGTGCAGGAATGGAAAATTTCCCATTCCCTACACTGTAGCGCAATCACAAAGTTGGGTATATTTAAGTAGTAGGTTGTGTGGGAAGGGTGCAGATCCCCTCACGTGGGGGGTGCAGGGGGGCTTGCCCCCCCCTGCTTACACCCTTTAGTTTTTTTTTCACTTTTTTAAATTTTTTATTAAAATTCGAACATTTAAATGTTCAATCTCTAAAGTTCGACCTTTTGAGATTTGAACATTTAAGCATTCGAATACCTAACATAGACCCTTTATTATAGCACTGTTCAAGTTTTGTTTTTTTGTTTCGTTTTTCTTCTGTGATGCTTGGAGGTTAGTAAGGATAACCATAAAGTAGTGAAAGGAGGATGTAAGTAGTGGAAAAAAGAAGTTATGTCTTACCATAACATTCCATCTGTGTTCAGCTTCTTTCATTCATCACGGATGGGTTCGGTTCCGAGCCCTCGGAACCGAGTCTGCCTCTTACGAAGCTTGCGCCAGCCACAAACTCTCGAGCCAAGCTTCTACCCACAATACCCTTCTCCCTATTACCTCAGATCGAGTTTGACCATGATAGACCAAAAAGCAGAGGCCCCTTCTGCGCAAATGCCCTAAGACACCACTTGGACCCAAAGTATCCCCCAGGAGCCTTTGGAGGGGGAAGGAGGGCGGGAAGTGGTGAATGAAAGATGATGAACACATATGGAATGTTATGGTAAGATATAACTTTTTTACCAGATGATGTTGATCTTCTTTCCATTCAACATTGATAGGACAAAAATCCCAAGCTACCTTGAGAGACATGGGTGTCCCTTATGGAAGGCCGTTCCTGAGTACCACTGAGCTGAAGGCAGCTCTCCCTCTGGAGACCACGTTCAATTTACGATTGATGAAAGTGTGAGGTTTAGCCCAAGTGGCTGCTGTGCAAATGTCACCCATAGAAGCTCTGGAGTGGAAAGCTACAGATGTCGCCATAGATCTAGTGGAAAGGGCTTTAACCAGTGGCATAGGTTCTTTTGTGGAAGAGTAAGAGAAGTGTATACAGTCCCTTAGCCATTTCGATAAAGTAACCTTGGATACAGAATTTCCCATTCTAGGTCCAGAAAAGGAAATGAAAAGCTGGTCAGACTTGCGTATAATTTTGGTTCTGTCTAAACAGAATCTCAGTTGTCTGTGTACATCCAAGTTATGTACGCAGTACTCTCCTTTATTAGAGAAATTCGGAAAGAACACTGGTAGGTCAATGGACTGACTGATGGAGAAGTCAGAAACAACCTTGGGGAGGAAAGGATTCGTCCGGACTGATACTCTGTCCTTGTGAAAGACCAAATAGGGTCTTTTCATGCACAGTGCCTGCAGCTCTGAAACCTGCCTGGCTGACATAATGGCTACCAAGAACAAGGATTTCCAAGACAAGAATTTCAGGTCACACTTCGCTGAGAGTTCAAAGGTGGGTTGAGTCAAAGACTGTAGAACTAACGTGAGGTTCCATGGCTCTACAGGCTGACTGGGGGCCTGATGTGTGAAACTCCTTTGAGAAAGGTTTTACATAAATGTAGTGAGATGACAGGCATACCGTCCATCCCATTATGGTAATTCGAAATTGCAGCCAGATGCATTCATATGGTAGAGGCTGCGGCACCCTCCTGAAAAAACGTAACAAATATTGCAAAACCGCTATGACCAGAGCTGATTACAGGTCTAGCATGTTATCCTTTGACCAGAGACAGAACCTTTTCCATTTGTCTTGCTACAGTCTTCTGGTGGATGGTTT
This sequence comes from Protopterus annectens, assembly GCF_019279795.1. Taxonomy (NCBI): domain Eukaryota; kingdom Metazoa; phylum Chordata; order Ceratodontiformes; family Protopteridae; genus Protopterus; species Protopterus annectens. The sequence goes on along the minus strand of NC_056732.1, from coordinate 853,693,071 downwards.
ATGAAAGGCCAGGATAATATCCCAAACAGGTAAGGTGAGATAAGCCCTACCTGGCAATTAACGGAAGTGGAGAAACCAAGCTGTCAGCTTGAGACTGGACAGATGATTCGGGTGGCTCAACCCTTGGGGGTGTGTAATCAGGTCTGGAAGAGGGTCCGGAATCCACAGCGGGTATACCAGATGAGGCCGAAGGAAGGGGAGCCAAACTTGTCGAGGCCAAAAAGGGGCTATGAGGATCACTTTGCTTTGCAACCGATGAACCAGAGGAATGGGGGATAAGCATAAAGAAGCCCTGTGGACCAACCGTGAATCAGAGTGTCCCTCGCTGCAACACTTGTTTGATGGAGAGGCAAAAAGATTGCAGCATGGCTGATCCCAGCAGCTGAAAATTTCTGCCTCCACATCGGGATTGAGGAACCACTCGTGGGGCAGGAGAATACATCTGCTCAACTTGTCTGCATTCACCTTGGAACTCCCCGGGATATGCGTTGCTATCAGAAAGCGGTTGGAAGCTATCACCCACTGCCAAATCCTCATGGCCTCTTGACACAAAGGTTAGGACTTGTTTCCTCCTTGCTTGTTGATATACCGGACTACTGACATGTCTGACTGAACTGCAATTGTCCCAAAAGGAAGAACCAGATGAAATGCCTGCAATGCTAACAGCACCGCTCTCAGTTCCAGAAGCATCCGTCGTCACAATGGCCTTGGGCTGAGGGGACTGGAATGGGCAGCTCCAAAGTTCTTTGTCTGGCCTCATCCACCAAAGAAAGTCCTGCTTGCAGGAGTTTGTTATCTGGATCTGGAAATGTAGAGGGTGGTGATCTAGGAACCACTGAGAAAGAAGAAACCACTGGAAAAGTCACATGTGCAGCTTGCAAGAGGCACCATCGTGATTGAAGCTGCCATGGATTCTAGGGCCTGAAAAACTTCTCTAGCTAAGACCTTGTTTTGACAGAGTATCACCCGGAGTTAAAGCCTCAATCTCTGGAGTCTGTGAGCAACACCAGACAGGATTGGATGTTGAAGACTGCAGCGATAAATTCTATCTGCTGGGTAGGGACCAGGTTTGACTACTCACAGTGCACCGCTACCCCCAACATCTCCGCGAGAGAAAGTGTGTATTGTAGGGCTGTTACTAGAAGACGCTTGGTGGGAGAGGTGAGGAGCCAATCGCCCAAATATGGAAACACCCAGAATCCTTGCAGTCTCAAGTGAGCTGTGACCACTGCCATGCACATTGTGAACACTCTGGGGGCCGTAGAGAGACAAAATAGCAGGGCACAAAACTGGTAATGACTGGCTTTTAGCCTGAAGCGAAGAAGACTCCTGGACCGCTTGTCCATTTTGATATGGTAATACACATCCCGGAGATCTATCAACCACATCCAATTGCCCCCTCTCAGAAAGGGGAGGATCGACTGACCTGTGACCATCCGGAATTTGGTATAGGCGACAGACTTGTTCAAACTGCTGAGATCCAGAATGGGTCTACAGTCCCCTCTCTTTTTTGGCACCAAAAAGAATCTCGAGTAAAATACTGATCCGCACTGGTCTGGTGGGATTGGTTGGATGACTCTTTTTTTGGCATAGCTTTTCTATTTCTGAAGCTGCCTCTTCCCTCTGACCAGGTGTAACATCGGGAAGTTTTGTTGGAAGTTTCGGATATGAAATAAGGGGAATGGTGTAAACTTTAGTAATTCTACTGTGCACCCAATGATTGGAGGTAATAGAGTGCCAGGCAGCTTTGTGCAGGGAGAAACGACCAGACTGCTTCCAGAGGCAAGCAATCTGGTAGCTCTTCAGGAGCGTTGGAAAGACTGTCCAGAGAATGAGTCTCTGGAGCCTTGGTTACATGGACCCCCTCTGCCTCTATAGGGGCATCTTTTGGAGTTGTCATCCCCTCTGCCTCTGGGGGTATCATCACCACATGCAGCACACAGAAAGGACCCTGAGATTTTTTGTGCCACATCTTTCCACTCCTCTGGTTACTGGAAAAGCGCTGAGGATTGGAAAAAACAAAGGCCTATGACAGATAGTGTCTTACCACCCTGTCAGCACCTGGCTAGTGTGTCCTTCACTTTGGAGCCAAAAAGGGAAGATGCTTCGATGGGAGCATTCAGAAAGGAAGACATGAAGGGATCCTCGAGGTCACAAATGTGCATCCAGGCATGAATTCATAATGCCTGAACCTTCAGCTTTAGCCACCCCTTCAGTTGCATGTGAAAGCAACTTCATGGACGAGTTGGAGATTGTTTCCAGGGTAGCAAGCTGCGAGGCAACTTTGTCCCATACCTCGTCAGACACCTGTCCTGCAAGTGTTCCAGAGAGTTCTGAGATCAAGTCTCTTTGGAGCCTTGTGAAATATGCCAAATAGTTCAGGAACTGAATGGCAAAGGTCACTGATGCAAATACTTGCTTCCCCAATCTGTCCACAGCCTGGGACTCCCTGTTGGGCAGATGGATAGCAGGACTCAATTCAGCAAGATCCTTTTCTGTGTCCGCCACCACCACCATAGCGTCAATTGGTAATCGTCTGGATCAGTGTGGGTTCTCCTGGGGAGGGAAAAGAATTTTGTCAGGTCTCTAAGGGATCGCCTCTACAAAGTCAGGGTTCTTTCATGCTCATTGCACTACGAGGTGGAATAGCTCGTCGGCAGGCAGGGTTCACCCAGGAGATAGATGGCCGGGCACGGAAAGCATGCAGGAACACTGACTCCTCAGAGGAAGGGTTTGGAGGGCTTCCAGTCACCCCTCTGCTTTAACATTTCAAGGATGTCTCTGAAGGAGACATCGTCAGGGGGTGACCATGGGGACCCCTCACCGTCATCATAATCAGTCTCTTCTACTGGAGACTCTTCAAGCGGGTCACTGTGCTTCCTCTTGCATGATCTCTTCCATGGGGGCTCCTCAGTGGGGCGCCTGAGGAAGACTCAAAACTGGGTACCCTGAACTGGGGTTTCCTGAGGCTTCCCTGCACATAGTCCTGGGGAGATGGTCTGTAGCAGCTGTAACTCATGGGAAGAAAACTGGGGTTCTGACGTCGGCGGAATGGTTGCAGAAGGGAGAGCCCACTCCATCAAAGGAAAGCAGGCCCGCCCGAAGAGGGATGGGAGCCTGGAGCAGAGAAGGACAACCTCAGGACTGGGGTCACACTCCGCTCTATCAAACCTGCTCCCAAGGATGGAGCCTCAAGCTGGATTGGTGCAGACAAGGCTACCGGTACCGAGGGTGGAACCGAAGGACTACATGGAACCGTGCCCCGAACAGAGGAGCCCACCGCCCAATCATGAGATTGAGGAAGGAACTGCGGACCAAAGGGACAGACCCAGAGCCTCAGTGAGATCCACTACAGGCACCGAGACAGGTTCCGAGAAGGACGTCGGAGCAGAAGGCTTCGGAACCGGGACGGCTGAAGGAGAACAGGATGGAGTCTGTGGAGAGGTCAAGCCAAGTCCTGCCGGAGTATGGGTCTTGGAAGACATGGGTATCCCCCGGCTGCCAACTGATCCACAAGGCACACCACATAAAGTTCTGAAAGGCTCCTAGTGGATCTAGTGGATACTCTGGACGGGGAGTCAGGTTGATCTAAGAACGGGTCTATGGACGGAGAGTATTGGGTCCATGGTGCATGATCTGCCGGCACCGATGTCTCGACTTTAAAAACAGGAAGTAGTGGGGTCAAATCCAGTAGAGCTGAAATAGAGCTTGGTGCCGAAGGGACACTGAGCTAAAACGGGAGGTTCAATCATCACTGCAGAGATTGGCATCAAAGGCGTGCACTGTGCCGAAATGGCCACAGATGCCGAAGTCTTAGCAGGTGTGGTGAGGTCTATAGTAGGTGCCGGAGGAAGTATCGGAGCCAGCAATGAAGCAGGCACCAATGTAGCAATAGGGAAAGTACTCTGAGCAAACGAGGATGGTGCAGAGGAGGCAGGCTTATGCTACAAAGATAACTTTTGAAGTTTTGGTTTCACAGACTTACCCTGGTCACCCGAGGGTGAAGAGGGAACTGAATGGGACCTTTTCTTAACTGTCACAGGAAGGGTTGAGACCTCCATAGCAAAAAGGGCCTCTGAAAAGGGAGATTTAAGTAGTCCTTTCAAGATTAGTTTATTCTTGCGCTCGTTCAGAGTGCGTTGGCTGAAACTCTGACAAATCCAACAGGGAGGCTGCACCGAAAGGTGGGGCACCCCCAAACAATAAACACAATCATTAGAAAAGGGCCGTACCAGCCTATAGCCCAAAAATATTTAGAAACAAGCTTTTTTACACAAATATCAAAAAATTTCCACTTAGCTGAGAGCTCGGCTGAAACGTGGCTTTACAGCTACACAGCAAACGAGATCTGAGCTAACAGGGAGAAGGGCATTGTGGGTAGAAGCTTAGCTCGAGAGTTTTTGGCTGGCGTGAGCTTGATAACAGGATGACTCGGTTCCGAGGGCTCGGAACCGAACCCATAAGTGATGAAAGGAAAGATGATTAACAACATCAGAAGTTTAGTTTCAGTTGTGTTGCTGAGAAAGTTTTTGACTCTGTACAGCATCCCTAGTATTTAGTGAGTTTTTATGCAATTTTGCATATGCAGGTCAAATTTAAGATCATCATCCACTATCGCCCCTAATAATTTACTATGAGAAGTGATGTCATTGGTTGTATAATTAAGATATAGGGATTTTAAATTTCATTTCTTTTTACTGAAAAGATTTTATTGAATCTTCATAAAACAGAAATCTGAATTATTGTTACATAGGAAATTAAACCTATCTTACTGGTTAACAACACATATAACAATGTAAAACATAACAAACCAGCAATATTATATTTACACAGGTGCCTAAGTTAGAGAATAAAGAGTAAAAATAAAACACATAAAAAGAAGTCTTCATAGTATTATTTCTACCACCTTTTGCCAAGAGATATAATAAGATGTAAGAGATAAGTCAACTCAATAATTTTGAAGTCCTTAAAAGCTGGAAATGTTTCACTCTTCCAGTTGTGTGTACTGTCTTGCGTGCAATAGCTAAAAGATTCCAAAGAAGTGAATACTTTCCTCTGGGTACACATTGTGGAATAGGAGCATTAAAAAGAAGTAATGATTTAGACAACTGAAACTTATCATTAAAAGCTGTTTGCAAAAAGTAGTTCACTTTGTCCCAAAATATTTTAAAACTGAATCAAAAACCATGTGTTGCCAAGTCTGTAAATTTCATTTCTTGAGAGAGGTATTTGGTTTTAAAAGAAAATAAAGTATTTTTTCTGTGTGTGCTGAACACAAGTAGAAAGCCATGTTTCAATGGCTGTTAAAGCTCACAGAAGAATATTTTGGAGATGCGCTTAGTTGTCTAATGTGCATTCGAGTGTGGAGTCATCTACATATTGTACTAAGGAGGCCTGTTGTGTGGATATGTGGAGGGTGTTGGTAAGAATGTTAGAGGGACCAAGGAAAGAGCATTGTGGTACCCCGGTGGTGACTGTGAGGTATGGTGAGGGGTTAGAGTGCCATAGGTTCATAGGTTGGTACTAGGCTATTGGCCCTAGGGCCTATACAAGCCTAGCCATAAAAATTCCCTGGCTATTTCTTCCACACTATTTACTTCCCTGGACCCCTGTCTAGCAGGGCGACTAACGTGATCCCCTGGGTGAATTTCCTTTCTCCCATCCAATCATCAAGGTTCCTTTTGAAGAGGGCCAATGAGGCGCTCTGCTTGACATGTATTGGCAGTCTATTCCAGAGTCTGGGGAGTCTCTGGGTCACGAACCTATCCCTCCAGCATGTTTTGTTTATTGTGATGACAAGATTTAGATCCCTGGAGTGTGTGGCTCTGAAGGATTGGGATTTCTTTAAGTGGAGCATGTCCATCAGATCTGGATTTGACATGGCCTTGTATGTTAAGCAGAGATCACCTCGGAGTAGACGATATGCGACAGAGTATAGCTGGAGTTTTTTAAGGCGGTCAACAGAGGGCATCTGCTTTAGGCCTGTAATTCTTTTAGTGAGGTATTTCTGCGGCCTTTCCAGTTGTTGCAGATGTCTTGAGAGGTACATACCAAATGGGGCATTGTATTCTATAATGGGTCTAATGAGAGATGAGTACTGTGGGACAATGACCTCCTTTTTTTCTGGATGAAGCGCCCTTAGTGATGATGTGTGCCACATAGAAGGATTTCCTGACTGTTGTGGCGATGTGGGTATTGAAGGTGAGACCACTGTCCACCTGTGTCCCTAAGTCTCTTACCACACTTTCGGTGTTTAGTGTACTGCCACCTATGTGATAATTCACGGGTACATGTTTTTTCCCAAAGGGAATAACTATACATTTCTTGGCATTGAGCTTGAGCCCATGGCTCTGGCACCAAGCATTTGTTTCTGTAAGGCCCCTCTGTAGAGTTGCCACATCATTTGGGGATTCAATAATGGCTCCCAATTTGCAGTCATCTGTGAACTTTGTTAGCCAGAGACCCTTAGTGTTGGCCTGTACTTCAGAGAAGTAGATGCCAAAGAGAGGTCCCAGGACTGAACCCTGAGGTACTCCACTTGTCATTTGTCTGGAGCTGGATTTGGAGTCAGCTACTTTTACAGTGTGGGTTCTGTCAGTAAGCCAGTTGGCAAACTCATCAAGTGACGTAGGGATTAATGCCCAGCTTAGTAAGTTTATCTATGATTCCAGAGTGGGGGATGGTGTCAAAGGCCTTGGTGAGGTCCAGAAAGGCTGTGTGGACTGCCTTACCCTCGTCCACTTTACTTACTAATACTTGTTGGACAAGTAGCTTTTGAACCACAGAAGGGTGGGCTGAGAGAGAACTAGTAAGAACATTTGAAGCAGAAGTTTGCTGTGACACAGTGTCATGGGCTTCAGACATGTATAGAAATAAGAAGGAGACTAGTTTGCCATTATCTGTATCATTACTGACAATATCTAAACAAGTTAGAAGTGCAGTGCTAGTACTATAGAATGAATGGAAGCCATATTGGTGTGGGATAGGAATTCTTCCTGCAAGAGATAATTTAGCAATTGTGTTTGAATACATTTTTCAAAGTTTTGAAGAGAGGATATGATTGTTAAAGATCTAAAGTTAGTGATGTCTGCTGAATTTACTCCTTTACGTAGAGGGATAGTGTGTGATTTATCCAGAGAGAGAGGGAATTCAGGATGCCTGGATTGACCTGTTTATAAGGACCAAGACAGGATAGGCAATGCTACTGGCTGCTACTTAAGGTACTCAGCTGAAATAGAGCATTGTTTGAGTAATTTTATATAAGCTGTGGGCACAGGTTTGAACGTGAAAGTGGATGTGATGATATGTAGCTGTCAGACAGGGCTGGGAATCTTTGGTTAGGGATGCTATATATATATATATATATATATATATATATATATATATATATATATATATATATATATATATGTATATATACACACAATCTATGAAATAGTTGAATTTTACTGCAGTTTCAAGTGGTGAGTTATTAGTGATGATGTCCTCTTCATTTGCAAGGTCCAAGGAAGAGACAAAGTACAGTTTTGTACCTACCATAAATGTAGATGTTCGAGGATTCCCTTGCTGCAGTCCTGACAATTGGGTATAGTCCGCGTCCCAGTCGGCCCGAATACCAGAGTATAAGGCTGACGTCGGTCATGGCAGACTGACGTCAGTGCGTCAGGGTACTAATGCGCATGACCGGCCATTTCCTCAGTCTTTTCTTGCCCCAGATGTCAGAAGACCCAAAAGACAAGTCCCAAAACAACCTGCACCAAAAACATGTACAATATATACAGTAATATATACAAAAATATAAGCATGTAAACTCACCTACACAACCACCCTGAAACACAGAGGGAAGGAGGGAGGTAAATTGGACTGCAGCAAGGAATCCTCGAACATCTACATTTATGGTAGGTACAAAACTGTACTATGTTCTTCGTCTTCCCTTGCTGCAGTCCTGTAGAATCCCAAAGCAGAGGTAAGGGAGGCTGGCAAATTATAAAGTAGCAGGAGCTGACAACATGCCTTGTAAAACAGCTGTGGCAAAACCAGCTCTAGTCTTAGAGTATATAGGCAGATGATAATGCCTAGAGAAAGTATGCACTGAACTCCAAGTAGCCGCTTCCAGAATATCCTTAGTTGCCACCCCCCTTAGAAATGCTGTTGAAGTGGCAGTAGCCCTAGTGGAATGAGGCCTAATCCCAGCTGGAACCTCTTTGCCATGATGGGAATAACAAAATGCAATGCAAAAGCCAATCCACCTAGAAATAGTTTGTTTTGACACAGGCTTGCCCTGTGAACTTAAAGCAAAAGAAACAAGTAACTGCTGAGACTGCCTAAAATCTTTAGTCCTGCTCAAATAATAACGCAATTGCCTGTGTACATCTAAAGTGTGCAAAATCTTTTCCCCTTTATTTTGAGGATCTGCAAAAACGTAGGCAAATGAATAGTTTGGTTTAAAGCCACACTAGAAACCACCTTAGGCATAAAGGAAGGATTAGTGCGTAATGATACCCTGTCCTTATGGAAAATCAAAGGGCTCTACTGCCATAAGGGCCTGCAACTCAGACACCCTTCTTGCAGAAGTAATAGCCAACAGAAAAGCAGTCTTCCATGACAAATATTTCAATTCAGCAGTAGCTGCAGGCTCAAAAGGTTGTAGAGTAAGTTTTTCCAACACAAAATTGAGATCCCAAGCAGGAGTAGGAGCTCGGGTCTTATATTCTTTGCCCCTCTAAGAAACTGCTTGAACAAAGGATGCGAAAACAAAGGTGGGTCACAATCATAGTGAGCTGAAATTGCTGCAGCATGAATCTTTATGGAAGAGAAAGACAAACCTTTGTCCAATAATTCAGTAAGATATTGAAGAGCCACACTCAAATTAGGCTCTGAAATCTCCAAATTCTTTGCTGTACTCCAAAATAAAAATCTCTTCCATTTTTCTGCGTACACTCTCCTAGTACTAGGCCTTCTAGCTTCCATAATCACATTTAAAACTTGTTGAGGAAGCTGAGACCTACCATGCTTCAACACAGAATATGCCAAGCTGTGAGATGAAGAGATTGAAGCTTGACATTGAGCAGATGACCGTCCTGCTGAGATAACAGATGAGGAATCAGAGGTAAAGGCCATGGAGGCTTCTTTACAAGACTCCTTAGAAGTGGGTACCAGTGTTGCGAGGCCAATCTGGAGCTATCAAAATCATCCTTGGCCTGTCCTGTCTGACCTTTAGTAATACCTTTGGAAGAAGAGGTAGAGGTGGAAAGGCATAGACATGAAGGTTTTTCCAACTGAAAGACAGAGCATCCACTTTCCAAGCTGTGTGATGAAACCCCTTTGTGCAATACTTTGGCAGCTGGTGGTTTAGTGGAGAAGCGAACAGATCTATGTCTGGAGTTCCCCATGACACTGTCAATTTCTGAAATACATGAAGATCCAGTTTCCACTCGTGGGGATCCATGATTTGTCTGCTTAAAACATCTGCTAGGGAGTTCTGTGCTCCTGGCAGAAACCTTGCCTGAAGAGTCAGTTGCAGGCTTAGCAGTCTCCCATAAAATCATTGCTTGCCTGCATAGAGGATAAGAATGTGTTCCCCTTGCTTGTTGATGTACCACATGACAGTTGTGTTGTCTGTCAGAATCAACACCTGCCCTGGAAGAAGTAACTCCTTGAACGCCATCAATGCAAACTGGACTGCTAACATCTCCTTCATGTTGATATGTAGATGCTGTAGTCTGGCAGGCCACTTGTCTTGTATCCACTTTCCATTTAGATGAGCTCCCCAAGCAGTGTCCGAGGCATCTGTCGTTAAAATCTGACTCGCCTCTGGCCGGGTCACAGAGAGTCCCTTGTTTAGGTGACATTCCTGAGCCCACCACAAGAATTCCTTTTGAAGGCAAGGTATTATTTGAATGACAGTGTCCAAATCTTGGCAGTGCTGTGTCCATACATTGAGATACCATTGCAGCTTCCTCATATGCAGTTTGGCATTGGGAAGCACCAGAATACAAGATGCCATGAACCCTAATGCTTGAAGGACTGTCCTTGCAGTCAGCACGGACTGATGAGATAGTTGATGGAAGTAAAGTGACAGACTCTTTTGTTTGTCCGGGGTTAAAAGGCCATCTGAGCTGCTGTATTCAGTCTCACACCCAGAAAGCACATGTCTTGAGAGGGTACTAGACTGGACTTTATTTCGTTCACAGAATACCCTAGGCATCTTAGCACTGCTATGACATATTCCAGATGCTGTAAAGGTGTTCCTTTTCTTGAGCCAGAATCAGGCAGTCGTCCAAGTAAGGATAGATTTGAATGCCTTGAAGCCTGAAGTAAGCTATCACTGGAGCCAGAACCTTTGTGAATACTCTTAGATAAGCCAAAGGGCAATGCAGAGAACTGATAATGAAAATCTCCAGTTGAAACCGCAGATACTTTCTGCAACTTAGCCTTATAGGCACATGAAGGTAAGCTTCCTTGAGATCCAAAGTTACCATCCAGTGATCTTTGCCCAGCAGAGGTAACAGTTGCTGTAACGTCAACATCTTGAACTTGGGAATGTCCAGATAAGTGTTGAGGATAGATAAATCCAGAATTGGTCTCCACGTGTTCCCCTTCTTTGGTACTAGGAACAGGCGAGAATAAAATCGAAGCCCCTTTCTGATACAGGGACTGGCTGAATGGCCCCTATCTGGAGTAACTGAGAAACTTGCTTGTGAGCCTCTTTTCTTTGTGGAGGAGGAACATCTGGCATGCCTTTGAAAGGGGGCATTGTGTGGAAATAAAATCTGTAACCGTGATGAATAATATCCAGCACCCATCTGTCTTGAGTGATGACATCCCAATTTTCTTTGAAAAGAGACAATCTTCCTCCCAAAGGAGCTGCCAGACGAGAGTCCACTGGCAGCTGAAAAGGCAGGTCATTGGTTCTGCTTACGAAAGGACTGACCCCTGCCCTCACCAGAAGTCTGAGCAGGTGAACTGTCTGATCTAGGCCTAAACCAACCTTTAGCCCTGCCCCTACCACGTCTAGACCTACCCCTAGACTGGGAACCATAAGCAGGATATGTCCACCCCTTAGCAGGCCAATTTCTACTAAACTTGGAGGCTGCACCTGCAAAAATCTTTAACAGTCTGCATAGACTTAGCTTTGTCCTCCATTTTCTTTAAAACTGCTTCCACAGGCGGTCCAAACAACACATCAGACTGTAAAGGAGCATCCAAAATCCTAGTCTTAACATGCTCAGCTAAATTCTGATCCTTCAACCAGGCATGTCTGCGAAGAACAGAACTAGTAGCAGCCACCCTCGAGGAGGCCTGAACAGCATCAAAACCACACTGCAAAGAATGCTTACCCACTTGTTCAGACACATGAACCAAATCCAGCAATTCTTTACACTCAATACCTTCCAAAGCATCCACCTTAGATTTCAATTGTGAAAGGAGATAATTTTGATATTTCAGCATATGAAACTGACAATTCAACGCCCTCATGGCTAGAGTGGAAGAAGTATATACTTTCTTACCCCACCTATCCAAAGCCCTTGCCTCTTTATCAGAGGGTACAGGATTTTTAACCACAGAAGCTTTAACACCTTTAGGCCCCTGAGAAACAGTTTCTGGGTCCGCCCTGGGACTCTTAAACAAATACTTATGAGCTTGGCACCCTATAATACCTATCAGGCTTAACAGGAGCAGGAGGCAAGGAATCAGGGTTCAGAGAAGCCTCTCAAACATCCTCCACCACATTCAACACAGGAGGAATAGCTAAGGGCCTATGCTGGGGCAAAAACAAGAATTCCCTAAGCCTTTTTCTGGAGTCAGAGTAGTCTTGACCTTCCCATTTAAAGTGCTCCCTCATGGAGTGAAGAGTCTCTGAAAATGAAAAATCCTCAGGAGGAGAAGCTGAAGGAGTGGAATCATCCACATCAGAATCAGAATAAGTAGGAAACTCTTGCAAGTCTTCCACAGAAGACTCTGAAGCCTGTGAACACTGTTCAAAACTATCAAACTCCTGTTCCACCCTAGGCCTCTTATCAGGTGGGGGCATAGAACCTCTAATCAGAGTAATCAAATCTTCTGCCATTTTAAGCATATGTTTCTTAGGCACAGAGCCGAAATGCTAGGAGAAGCCCCTACAGAAGCTGAACTTGGCCTTCCTCTAAAAGAAGCTTTGGCAACAGAAGGAGAGGCCCTAACTACCTTGGGAAGAGAGGGAAGAACAGTTACCTGAGAAGCCCCTCAGCCTGGCCTACCTCCTGAGAGGGCACATCCTGTAACAGTAAAGTATCTGCCTGAGACTCCATAGAGACTCCTGGCAAAACCTCTGGCTCCCTGAGCCTTCTAAAGGACCGGCGTCCGGGACTGCGGTTCCTCACCCTAGACTTCACTGTTTTGTCCTTTAGATGAAGCAGGCCGACGGCATAGTATAATTGCAACGCTTCCCAAACACTAACCTAGCACAATCAAGCCTCCTCTTAATAGTGCTTGTTAAATCTAGCACAAGAGCGGCAACCAACAACGTCGTGCTCAGGCCCTAAACAAGGTATACACAAAGTATGATAATCCCTATGCGGTATCTGCTTCCCACAAGAAATACAGTTATTCACTTTTTCTGACATCCGGTAAATACTGAGGCAAGGAAAACCAAAATGTTGTTACTTAGCCAACTCTGTATTCGGTCTGAAACTCCGAAAATCTCAGAACGCCAACCTGCACTAAATTGCTTCTGCATCGGACCATGCGGCAAAAAGACTGAGGAAATGGCGTCGGTCATGCGCATTAGTACCCTGACGTACTGGCGTCAGTCTAAAGCGCCATGATACTCTGGTATTCGGGCCGACTGGGACGCGGACTATACCCAATTGTCAGGACTGCAGCAAGGGAAGACGAAGAACATCAAAGAAACTACTTTGAACAAATTGGATTTAACAATTTTTAGCAATCTGCAGCTTTTACATGCAACTACTGAACATCCCACTCAATATTTCATTGGATTCTTCTGCACAGAGTTTCTCAGACTCAAAATAAATTGTTCTCCGGTGACTGATTTTGAATTTCAAGCAAATATATTTTAAGAGAGGCTTTTGGGGCATGGTTATCTGTGGTCTAAGATCAATTCAGAATGGGACTGAGTCTATAGACTAGGATGACTAATGCAAACTGTGTAAATGAAGCTAGATGAAGATTCCATAACAGAGGCACGAAAAAGCAACTGGAAAAGATACAGCATCAGACCTTCCATTATAAGAAAAAACATTCAGATATTCTGGCCTATACTATTTCAAGATCCAGCTTTAGATGGAATGCTACTACCTTATTTCAGGACTTCTAAGAGGAATGGAAATGAACCATAACTATCTACCAAATCTGATTTCAGAGATCATACATCTGTTACTATAAGGAATTTTCGTACTAGCACTTTTAGAAAAGAATCATTTGGAAGCAAGCCATACAAAGCTTACACATTTTTTGACATGCAAGACTTCCTACATAATTTAACTAGATGCAAATGTAGTAAGATCTATACCTTAATGCATTTGTATCTATGAATACGTATACAAGTATGTACCGTGTGTGTTTATAAACATCTACGTGTGTGTGTGTTTGAAACTGGCAGGGAGATGCATAAAAATCTTGAAACACAAATGTCATATTTAGGGGAGACATCAAAAATTCAACAACAAAGTATGAAAAGAACTTTAAGAATAACTCTCTGGCATATGCTGAGCCATATCATATCTAGTAAGTAATACAGAGAGCAAGCACTTAAATAAGGAGAATATGCTTTACAGTGCATTTCACTAATTCCCGATTATAAATTTTTGTAATCAAGGATCGTATCTCCTCCCTTCCCCACACTACAGTTTTCACACTACAATTTTTATTTACTTTTGAGTTCCTTTGTAACAAAGAATGTACAAGGTACAAACCTATATATATCTCTGCTTTTTCCAATTCTGACAATTAATACATTAAGAAGGGCCAACAATCTTCAGTCCAATATAAACATGCTAATACAGTGTGTTATTTAACTTTACTCATGCCATGTGGATTGCATGTTAGTGCCCCTTGGCTTATTCTTTTCATTCCAAAGAGATGCAGTAGGTGAACTGGACACACTAAGCTGGCCGTAGGTGTGTGTGTGTTTGTGTGTGCGCATGTGCATACAAGTGAGTGGTATAAATGAACTACTGCAGCACGGCTAGCCACTCAATAGTGTAAACCTTGGCTGAAGATGACTGTCTCGGCTGAAGTGACACCCCGACCCCATTTGCAAAATGGGAAAAGGAGTTTAGGATGGATGTGTGTGTGTGTCTGTGTCTGTGTGTGTGTGTGTATTTTATAATATTTCATGAGTTAAATGTCTGACATGCTAGTTTTTTTGTATTTGTCAGTGTGTGGTCCCACATCCAAAAACTATAGCATTAATGTTCTGGAAGTCAGAAGGTGAAATCATCAATATTAAGTTAAATTAGCTCACAGGTATATACTAGGTTAATGACCAGCAGCCTTTATAAGTCTAGCCATGCAACCCAACCCAGTTATGTCCCTATGTATCATTGCGTTTATTAGGAGGGGGGCATGTTAGAAGATTCTAGAGGTTATGTAAGGGGTATGTCAGACACTTGCAAACTGTAATGCCCAAACTAATTCCAAACTATCAGAGACATGTCAGCTAGACCTATGGTAAATTTCCAATTTTCCATCCATTCGTCAAGGTTACACTTAAGTGTTACGGATGGTTTTTGTTTCACATTGATGGGGAGCCTATTCCAGAGCATGGAGATCCTCTGAGACACGTATCTGTCTCACATATGCTTGAAGCCTTGAGGTTCACTGTTGGTGACTGATATTCAGTGGAGGTGGTCTCACCAATTCTGACTTCTTGGGTCCTGCCCGTGAAACAGTTGGCAACCCAGTGAGTTATGTAGGGGTTTATGCCAATTTCAGTGAGTTTGCCAACTATGCCAGAGTGGGGCATTGTACCAAATACCTTAGCCAGGCCAAGGTAGGCAGTATGCACCAGTTTCCTCTCATCCACTGCCTTGGTGACCTTCTCAAAGAAGTCCACCAGGTCTGGTAGGCATGACCTTACCTTAAAGCCAAAGTGGGTTGGGTCCAGTTTTTGAAGGTTGTCTATACCTTTGTTGATCATTTCCATGATCATGTGTTCCGTGGCTTTGCATGATAGACTAGTTAGCCTAATAGGTGTGTAGTTTCCTAAGTCGACTGATGGTCCAACCGTGTGAAGTGGGATAACCACTGCAGTCCTTCATGTTAGTAGTACAAATCCTGTTTTGAGGCTACAGTTAGAACAAAAAGTAGAATTTGTACTGTGTAAAGCAAGATTTTTTTTCAGCATTGGGAGCATCAAAAATGTCAAAATGAAATGTGCATAGAAATCCTAAATAAATTTGCATACAAAGTTGTAGTGTTTCTTCATTCTTGTAAGGAAACTACCAGATAAACTCATCTGTACTGGAATTTATTATCATTAAGTCTGAAAAGTCAGTTTTTTTGTTGGTATTTTTAGACACTTTGCAAATATTATGGCATGCTTTGGAACTAAGACTACACCTTCTTGCATGTAGGAGACGTAGTGAAAAAAGAAGCACCAGACAGTAACTGCCTTAAAGATGGATTTTATTACTGATCCACCAAGGAGGGTGCTTGATAGACCTCACTTTCATACATAGTTCCATGTGTGCCATTTATTGTGTGTCAATATCCTGGGGTGGTGCTAACATATTGCCAGAAACTGAAATTTTAATTTTTATGAAATGTGCACGATCTTAACTTTTGTTGAAACAGCAACTCAGTATAGCTATCTTCTGGACAGGCACCTTATGTACAGAGACCAAACATCAGCTGACTACATAAACTAAATAGAATGCACCTTAGCAGACTAACAGTGAAATGAATGCACAAGTCTACATTTTATATATACATATACGCACACACGTGTGTATGTGTGTGTGTGTGAGTAGATATATATATATATATATATATATATATATATGTGTGTGTGTGTGAGTATATATATATATATATATATATATATATATATATATATACACACAATGTGTGTGTATATATATATATATATATATATATATATATATATATATATATATATATACACACATACATATATACACACACACACATAGATATTACATATTTTATTTGTAATGTAATGGTAACTGAGCATAACTGAAGAAGCTGACCAGGCAACATTTGCCCTTTGTGAACAGGTACTTGGTGTGCAGGTATGAACATAGATAATCTACCTCAGTAAAGGAAGACCTAGAAGGAGAAAGTGGAAGTTGATCCTGGCAGTGAAACTCAGACGGACTTAACAAAAGAGACTGCTTCCCAGCAGTTTAAGGTCATACAATTTGAGTTAACATTGCATACTGCGCTTTTGGTTTAACCACAAGACTTTGTTTTTAGTTGGAAGAAACTATATTTAATTTAATTTGTATATAAATAAACCGCATTTTTTGTCAAACTTGTGATGTCAGTCGTTCTGATTTCTTATAATGGTAGATTGTGGCTGGCATTTTGGTACAAGTTATTAATGCCAAAGTCCTAAAACTATATCATTCATATTCAACATTAGTGTAATTTCCATAAAAAGACAGACAGGCAGAAAGATAAAGAGAGAGTATTGTGGTGTGCTGGGAATTTTTTGTGTGTGCACTTTTGTATAGATCAATGTACAAAGATGATCCTGTTACATCAGTTACTTTATACTATAGCAGCTGCAGCCAAAGGGATGGTCTTAGTAACCACGTTGATAGCTACCCTAAGGATACTGCCAATGTTAAAACAGCTTGTCCATAAAGAAAATTTCTGATTCATGCTTAATACCTTCAAGGTGTATGCCCGCCAGGAGGGCTGTGGCCAAGCTGACTGGGCCAGCATTTTATCAGCCCAGTTCACCGGAGAACTACTGACAGCTTTCTTTGGCAAAAAAGGGAATGATTACCAGTACTATGATAAAGTCAAAAAGGCACTACTTGCCACAGCTAGTTTAACCTCAGAGATACAAGCTGAACAGTATCATACTTAGCCATTTTCCTTAAACAAAACAGTAAGGTCACAATTGTCTGACTTAAAGCCTACAGTTAAACCCTGATGGTTAAAATGATTTTTTTCATTTTTATTCATTTATTTCTTTTGTTAGCTAGTACAGTCCAACTGGGCAACATCTGCCTTTTCAGTACAGACCTGAAGGGAAATTCCCCATAATAATAATGCACAAATCATAACACGTAGAAATTAACAGGACAAAGTATAAAGAAGTTATGTACTCACCATAACGTTACATCTGAGTAGGTAACTTCACTTGTCAGCAACCTGTGGGTATCGGATCCAACCAGACAGCTTTCCAAGCTACAGATCCGAGCTCCTCGTTCCCCCCTTACCCATAATACCCTGCTACCTCCTTCCAGTCCTCAGATCGAGTTTGCCCAAAAATCAGACAACACTAATACAAACACAAATCTGAACTTCCTAACCTGATATTTGCGAGGAGTGAATCACAATCATCCGTGTAACGAACTAAAGGTTAGAGGGACGGAGGGGGGTGTCGGTTGCTGACAAATGAAGTTACCTACTCAGATGGAATGTTATGGTGAGTACATAACTTCTTTATCTGAAGTAGTTAACTTCATTTGATCAGCAACCTGTGGGACAGATTCCCCAGATACCAAAAACTTGGGAGGTCCTCAAGGAAGAATATTCCAGAGCACTGCAGAGTCAAATGATGCCCTACCTCTGGATATCAGATCTAATTTATAATGAGAAATAAAGGTATGAGAGGAAGCCCAAGTAGCGGCTGAACAAATGTCATCCAAGGGTACCCTTGACCAAAAGGAGGCAGAAGTAGCCATAGAACGGGTAGAATGAGCACGAACCCCTATGGGCTCAGGCTGACCAGAAATTATGTATGTAAGTATAAAGCATTGGGATATCCACCTAGCTAGGGTCACCTTCATTACAGATTTGCCCAGAGATGGCTTAGCAAAGGAGACAAAGAGCTGCTCCGACTTACGTGAGGCAGCAGTTCTGTGCAAATAAAAGCGCAATTGTCTATGCACATCTAATGAATGCAGTCTGTACTCCCCTTTGTTCTGGTAGATAGGAAAGAAAACAGGTAGATTAATGGATTTGTTGATGTTAGCCTCGGAAGCCACTTTGGGTAAAAAGAAGGGATTAGTCCTGAGGGATACTCTGTCCTTATGGAACACAAGATACAGAGGTTTAGTACAAAGAGCCTGAAGCTCCAACACCCTTCTAGCTGAGGTAATAGCAATCAAGAAGGCAGTTTTCCAAGACAAATACTTTAAGTCAACTGAGGCTGCAGGCTAGATCCCAAGGAGGGACCGCATTCTTGACAGGAGGTCTTAAAAGGAAGGTACCCTTCAAGAAGGTCTTACAGATCTTAGAGGAAGCTGAAGGACCAAGGTTGTCTCCTATGTGAAGGTGGGACATGGCTGCCATTTGAACCTTCACAGTTGACGAACTGGCCCGCTGATGAAAGATGTGGGATAAGAACTCAAGTACTGTTGTAATAGGAGCCGTAAAGGGGTCCAGATTCCTTTGTCTGGCCCAGATAGAAAAACGTTTCCATTTATTGTTGTAAACTTTCCTGGTAAAATGTTTATGTGCCACCACCAAGATGGATTTCACTACGGATAAGATGCCGGGAGTCCTAGCCACTAATGGAACTGGATCAACCAAGTGGAAAGCTTGAGGTCGTCCAGGTTCGGAGTTTTCAATCCCAAAGGATGAGAAATCAGATCCGGAATGGGATCTAAGATCCAAGGAGGAGCCATGAGGTGCGACTGTAGGTATGGGAACCAGGTTTGGCAAGTCCAGAATGGGGCTATGAGGATAACTTTGATCCCCAACCGTCGAGCTTTCTGCAAGAATTTTGTCATTAACGGAAGAGGAGGATAAGCATAAAGACCGGATGGCCAAGCATGAACTAGAGCGTCTCTGGGGGTCTCTCCCAGAGGGGGGATTAGGGCGAAAAACTCACTGCACTTTTCATTCAAAGGCAATGAAAACAGATAGCAGCAAGGTTGACCGCAATTGAGGAAGATCTGTTTTGCCACTGAGGGGTTCAGAGACCAGTCGTACGGTGAGAGGATAGTCCGACTCAGCTTGTCTGCTAGAATGTTGGACCGACCCAGAATGTGCGTTGCTAGCAGAAAACAGTTGGTGGATATTGCCAACTCCCAAACTCTCATGGCCTCTCGGCAAAGGGGGTAAAGACCTGGTTCCTCCCTGATTGTTGATGTACCAGATGACTGACATGTTGTCCGTCTGAATTGCAATAGTCTCTGGAGGAAGAAGGGCAAGGAGCGCTTGCAACACTAGAAGCATCGCCCTCATCTCCAGAACACTGATAAGCAGAACGGTCTCTGTTGGATTCCACGTGCCTTGGATGGTTCTGCCCATGCAGTGCCCCCCCCCACCCTAGGCGAGAAACGTGCATGGTCACCGTGGCTTGGGGTAGAGGCATCAAAAAGGGCCGTCCCTCCCGAAGCTCTCGGGAATGAAGCCACCAAAGAAGAGATTCCCTGCACACCCTGCTGAGGGGAATCAGGGAGAACAATGGATGTCAAAGGATGGACCACTGGACCTGTAAGGTCCACTGAAGAACCCTCATATTTAAGCGGGCTAGGGGTGAAAGGTTGATACCCACCGCCATAGACCCTAGAGCCCTCAGGACTAATTCCGCTGGTGGGGCCGGAGACTGGAGAAGGGCTAAGACATGGAGAGTTAGACTGTGGAGTCTGTCCGATGTCAGGAAGGCCTTGGACTGAAGCGTGTCTATTCTGGCCCCTATGAAGTCCAGGACCTGAGCAGGGTGAAGGGACGATTTCTTGTAATTTATGGTGATCCCCAACTGATGGGCCAGACGTATGAAATAATCCCTGGCCGAGCATAGTAGATGCCTTGTGGGAGCGGCGAGGAGCCAGTCGTCCAGGTAAGGAAAGACCTGTATTCCCCTTGAAGCCTCAGGTGGGCCGCTACAACTGCCATGACCTTGGTTAACACCCTGGGGGCTGTGGTGAGGCCAAAAGGGAGGACCCTGAACTGATGACTGGCCCCTAACCGAAAGTGGAGAAACCTCCTGGATCGCCTGTTCATCAGAATGTGATAGTATGCATCCTTGAGGTCTATGGAGCACATCCAGTCGTTCTCCTGTAAAAGAGGGAGAATAGATTGAATGGTGACCATCCGGAATTTTTCCTTGGCAATGGACAGGTTCAATGCAGACAGGTCGAGAATTGGCCTCAAGTCCCCCGTCTTTTTTGGCACCAAAAAGAACCTGGAGTAAATGCCTAATCTGGACTGGTCTGGGGGGATGCGCTGGATGGCTCTTTTTCTTAGCAGCTCTTTTATTTCTAAAGCTGCAGCCTCCCTCTGATTGGGCGGGACATTGGGGAGGCGTCCCGACTGAGGGGGAGGAGTCACGAAGGGAATAGAGTAACCTCTGGACATTATTCAGCAATCTGTTGTAATGGACTCCCAATGTGCTAGGTGTTCCGAAAAACACCCCCCGACTGCCTCCAGAGAGCAGCAGTTAGGCAACCCCTCAGGGCTGCTGCGCGGGTCGATCGGAAAAAGGTTCCCTTGACCCGAAATTCTTCGGCTCCCCTCTGCCTCTGGGCCGGCATCCACCTTGTCCTCCCCTGCCTCTGAAGGACAAGGGGTCCGGAGCGAAACGGGATTGTTGAGATTTCCGGAACCACATCATCTTTTGTCCTCTCTGGTTCCTGGAAAAGGACCTTTGAGGAGCCGAGAAGCGGATTCCAACTGCAGACGTCTTTCAGTCTTTCTCGCTCTTGAGTAGCGTATCGCGGATGGTCTTGCCAAACAAGGTAGAACCGTCAAAGGGAGCGTTCATGAAGGACGCCTTGAAGGGTTCCACAAAATCGCAAAGGCGGATCCAGGCATGGCGCCGCAAGGCGATGCCTGCTCCACTGGCTCTAGCCGCCCCCTGCGTGGCATGGGAGAGAAGTCGCATAGAAGTGTTGGAAATTCACTTTAGAGTGGCCATTTGTGTAGAGAAGGTTCTTTTGTCCAAGGCCGACATGGACTCCAGGGGTCATCCAGCGTACTCTGATTAGGTCCCGCTGGAGTTGAATCACATGTGCCAAGTAGTTCAGCAACCTTATGGAGTAGGAGGCTGAAGCAAACATCCGCTTTCCAATGTGGTCCATCATCCGAGACTCCTTGACAGGAGGATGCACCGAGGAACTTTCCTGAGCCAGTTCCTTTTTGGTGGCAGCCGCCACCACCATGGCATCTACTGGGGAACATTTGCTCCACGCCGTCCTGTCTGTCGGGGACTAAGGATTTTATCAGGTCTTCTGTGGAGTGGCTCCACAGTGTCCAGCTCCTTCCATGCCCTGGTAGTTATGAGATCTACCAGGGGGTTGGCTGGAGGGGACACCCAAGAGGTAGATGGGCCTGCGTCAAACGTCTCCAGAAATACAGACTCATCCGAAGGTTTTTGGGCTGACTGCCCCCCTCTAATGTGCAGCATCTCCATGATGTCTCCAAAGGAGACATCTTCGGGGGGGTGACCTGGGGGAACCTTCCCCTTCCTCCAAGTCAGTGTCTTCCTTGAGGGACTCAGGGGAGTCCAAGTGCCTCCTTTTACACTTTCGTTTGTGAGGAACCTCCTTGGGGGGACTGTCCGAGAAGGGCTCACCAACCAGGTCCTGTTCCTCTAGGATAACCATCTGGGACATAGGCGCAGGCTGTCCCTGGGTCCGGATGATGGAAGTCAGGCCAGTCTGTGAGGGAATGTCGGGAGGATCCGTAGCACGAGCCAAGGGCCTCGAATCCCTCGAGAGGACCCTCTCCACAACGTCGAAGGCGGATGGTGAACCGCTCTCCCTAGGATCTGAGAGCAGCCCCCTCGGATCAGACGTATGGATCTGTGCTGGAACCGAAGCGATCGGACCCGAAAGAGAGGTGCGCTCCGACCGAGTCGGAGGTGAAGACACACTCACCCCTCCGGATCCAAGGCTTGGCTCATGGCCCCGAGAGCTCGGATCTGAAAAAGGACCCCACAAACTCTAGAATACAGCCGGCGAAGTAGCAATGACTACCGACGCCGACTCCCCAGCTCCAACGCTACCCGGATCAGACGGCTCCAAAACCCGATAATGGATTGGAGAAGGAGCAATGGGGGCAAAGAAAGAGGCCGAGCTCCCCCCGGAGGGGGGGGGAGGCAAGAGCACTCCCATCTGCATCTGGTCCTAGAGGAAGTGACACATCATCTGGTCTATGTCCGCATTCGAAAGGCTCCTCGTTGACCTAGAAGAGGTCGCCAAGGCTGGCCGGGAAGGCCGCCTCGACGACCTAGAAGGTGACCAGGTCTCCTCCTCCGGCTCCGGAGAAAAACGAGGAGAACGGAGCCAACAGGGTGAAGATCTGGTGACCTTAGAAGGAGAACAAAGGAGCAGCTTAGCCGGCGGGGCCGTGGGATCCAAATTGGCCCGCCGCTTATGGCTCCTATGCCTCTCCTTGTCTCTGTCCTTTTCTCTGTGCTTATCTTTTTTCCTGACGTCCCTCTCTACCTGGGACACTGAGGGAGGTTGAGACCCGGCCAGGGAAGCAGGAACGGAAGGCTGAACAGCCGCGGCTGGTGCCACTGAGGGAGAGGAGGAAGAAGCAGGATCAGAGGGTAAAAGGCCCGCAAGGATTAACTTAGTCCTCCTGTCCCTCAAAGCCCGGGGGTTGAAGGCGGCACTAATCAGGCAGCCTGAAAAAATTAGCAACCCCCAGGCAAATAACGCACTGAGTGTGACCATTGGCTGGGGACAGCTTATGACCACACTCAGAGCATTTAGAAATTTCGGCCATGATAATTCTCTCACACGCCCTCACACACAGATAGGGGGAAGGGAAAGTTAAGATCAACCGACTACAAAAGGAAAGAATTATAAACCAACAGACTAGGGATTGACTAATACTCTCTCTCACACAGAATTTGAGAGAAAAAAGGAGTAAAAAACCCTATGAAAACACTCACAAAAACCGCCAGGAGCTCGTCACTCGTGCTTCAAGAAGCCGCATCAAACGAGATCTGGAGACTGGAAGGAGGTAGCAGGGTGTTGTGGGTAAGGGGAGGAGCTAGGAGCTCAGATCTCTAGCTTGGAAAGCTGCCGGCTCGGATCCGGGTCGGATCCGATACCCACAGGTTGCTGATCAAATGAAGTTAACTACTTCAGATACATGGTTATAATTTTTAGAATACAGCATAAACAAGTAATTGCAATACAATACTTGTAATACAGCACAGACAAGTAATTACAGTAAAACATATCACAAGAAGTTAGACAAAGCAGTGACAAAGTATAATGTAAATAATTCTAACCAATAATAAATCTTCCTAGTACTCCTACATCGCCTCTTCTGCTTATGTACATTTACAGCTGAGGGCTGCAGTGAAACAAATAATAAAAATGACAGAAATAGCAATTTCAATTTTAAAAAATATTTCTCTACCACTGGGAGTAGGTGGGTTTACTAAAATAACTCTAAAAACTCCAAAAGTTATGTTGCTCTAGTAGAAAGACAGTTATAGTGTACAGAACTGAGCAGTCTAAACCCCAAATAAAACATGTGTGTCAAACACTGGTTATAAACAGTAACAGCTAAAGAAATAATCTTAAATGTATAAAAATGGGTCAGAGAGCTAGATTCTGTATCAATGATAGTAACACTAGTACATCAGTGAAAATGTAGAACCTTGGCAATGCAAGGCACTATGATGTTATAGCTACGAAATGTGATAAAATACTGCTACGGTAGTTGATGCTACATTCGATTACTGACCTACTGCAAAATAAGTAGGTAAAATATCTTAATTGGCAAGGAGACGGAAGGAATATTAGACTCAAACAGTATGGGCACACTTCTAAAGTGACAGTAAGTAGGTCAAAAGAAAATCCTTACTCATAAGTAGTTGAAGTAGTTCCCATTCATGGAAACAGAATCAGTATCTCATTACTCAGATAAAAACACAAATCGTGATTAGGAAAATATCTCAACTTAATCTTATGACAGGGAAAGATTTCCCACTCTAATAAGTTGTGAAGGCAATTGGATGAAGGTAGTTTCTTTTACAGACAACATTACCAGTCTTGGGGAGAAGAAAATCAGCATGAGTGCAAGCCTACACATGTGCGTCTGCCTAAATTAGAAAAGAAAGGGGGAGCAACCATCAGAAAACATTCATCTAAAGATACAAACATTTGGCTAAGAACAGAGACAGGGAAGAAGAATGTGTACCAGTTAGAGACAGATGTCAGGATACACATACTGTATGACTCAGCAGACTGCAAGAATAGAAACTGTAAAATGGAAGACCTTGCACACTAAACTATTGCAGACTGCTGTGACGGAAGAGTCCGCAGAAGCAGAATCAGTAGTAGGAATAAACTTGCATACTATTTACAGCTTGGGAATGCTGTAAAGTATAGAGAAAAGTGCCTAGTAGAACTGCAGAGAAGGAATCACTCACTGAGAGGGTGTGCTCTAACGTGTGAAGTTAAGAAGCAAGGAAAATGCACAAGTTGAGCAGAAACTGAGAATTCTAAGCAGTAGGTGGATGCTGAGATGGAAAAAAATAATAATATGAATGTGTTCAACAAGATGGTTAAAGAGGATATAGATTATATCCATAAAGTAGCAGAAAGTATTTTAATTCTAAGAACTAAGCCAACACTGGACAGAAGAAAGAAAACACCTATAGGATGACTGCAATTAGGGACATAGAAAACAGGCAAGAGGGGGTTCATAGGTAGGTACTAGGCTATTAGCCCTAGGGCCTATACAAGCCCAGCCAAAAAGGTACCCTGGCTTTCGCCACCCAAGAAAATTATTTTCCTGTGCCCCTGTCAAGCAGAACCACAGAAGTGATCCCCGGGGTGAATTTCCTATTACCCATCCAATCATCAAGACTTTTTTTTTAAAAGTGCTAATGAGGAGCTCTAACATGGATAGGTCTTTTTTTTTTTTTTTTTTTTTTATCTATGGCCGAGGTTTTGTAACTTCAAACATAATGGCTCAAACAGTACGTGTTCGAAGTTATAAGACTTTGACTATGTGATAAAGGCCCATATTCTGGGAGAGTGGTGAATTGGTGCACTTTAAGGATCCCCTGAGGAAAGCACTGTTGGAGATGCTGGATAAGCAGACTGGTCTGACAAAGGAGATGATCTTTCTGAGCTATGATACAGAACTGGAACTGCCTAGGCATGGTAAGGTCTTGCTGTGACTAATAATGGTGGCTACCAAAAAAACAATCACTAGGAAAAGGAAATCAAAATCTAAACCAGCTATACTAGAAGTAGTGAATACAATAAGATAAATAAAAAAATGAGATCTTTGGAAAAGGGTGGGAGCAAACTACATAGGACAAAATGGGAATTGTGGGAACAATACCTGCAAGGGAGGAATGAGGTTTGAAAGGCAGCAAGACTTAAATGAGCTATGTCATGTTTGACTGAAAAAAATTGGGTAGGTTATAAGTGATGTATAATGTTTGCAACTGGGAGTGTGACAGTATGCATCCATTGTAAGGAAAGCTTTCTACATGGCCCACCTCATTAGTAAGGGTATCTCATATCCAGAGACAAGGTGGTTATAACATCCTTGTATTCTTCCCTTATAAGACCCATTATTGAGTACAATGCTCCTTTCAGCATCTACCTCATAAAGCACATGCAGAAGCTGGATTGACCTCAGAGGTTCCTCACCAGGAGAATCCAGGGCCTCAAACATCTACCCTACATAGACAGGTTAAAAGCCCTGTCCCTCTATTCAGTCTTCTACAGATTCCTCAGAGGTGACCTCTGTCTGACATACAAAGCAATCTCAGACCCACCTTGATGGAACTGCTGCATATCCGCAAGTCAAGCTCCACTCGAGTAATCCACACATGCAATCTCAACCTGGTCTGTGACATCAACAGGACTTGACAGGACAGATGTGTCCCAGTTATTCCCCCTTTTGTGGAATAGACTCCCACTCCATGTCAGACTACCTCATTAACCCTTTTAAGTGCAACCTGGATAACTAGATAGGGAACAGAAAAAAACACCCCTGGGATTCCACCTGTGTCCGTGTTGGACTGTGGCATCAGGTGCTGACTTGTTGGAACATGGGCTAAATTCTTGGCTAAGCTTATAAGGGCCAATAGCCTAGTAACTTCCTATGGTTTGTGATGTAAAATCTGGAAATTCTACACACACAATGAAGAAAACAAGTAAAAAACACTGTCAGTGAGTGGGAGAAAACAGATACCACAACCTTTTTAGCACTTTTGTCCAGTTTAATAAAATTGAACTTCATCAGAAAAACACACCCACAGTAATTACATAATTTAAATATCTACTAAAACTTATCATGTTTCTGCTCCAACCAATAGAAAATGTCAAGGTACATACTTGTATCACAATGTATAAAATACATTAAAATAAAAAAAATTAAATAAAATGTATAATATTATTTTATAACCTTTGCACTTGTAAAAAGCAATTCATGTTTATCATGTCATTAAGTCCAGAAGGCTGGTCTGCATTCAACAAAATTTGCCATAAGGTTTCCCTGCAATCTAGAATCACTTTAAAATCTCCACTAAACATGTCATTATTGACAGACCCATTTTTATGTACAAAAAGGTTATCAAAACCATTTTAGAGAGGGGTGCTTCATGTAAAAACACCTTTTGTGAATCTTGTTTCACTTTTGGCACTTATCCCTGTGGGACATGTAAACCATGCAGATATATCACGGGGACTTCTACAGTAGTATTCAAACATATGAATAAAGTTGTTTCAGGTAAAGGGCATTATACGTTTAAAGCAACTAACATGGTCTATTCAGCTATGTGCAACTCCTGTGCACATTTTTACATAGGCAAGACCATTAGAGCATTAAATAAACGTATATATAAGCACATTTTGGCTATACGTAAAAATGAAATGTCAAATGCGTTGGCAAGACACCCTGTAGTATGCCCTAGTTTCAAAAAGTTCTCGTTTTTTGTACTGGAATCAGTCAAGAATGACTCACTGACTGTTTTGTGATGTGAAATGTTTGCAACTAGGATTTTGTCGGTGTGGTTTGTTTTCTTTATATAAATGTATGATTGTGCACATAGTAAGTGATAGTTTAATAAAAATATTTCTTGTTTAAAAAAAGGCAGGAATTGAATAATTTATGTAATATTGCTTAGGTTATATGATACATAGCAATATATGTGAAGCAAAATGTTTTTTATGTTAATTATAGTGTGATTAATTTTATATGAATGTAAATTTGCCTATGCCGCAAGTGACAATTCAATAAAGGTGTATGGGGAAAAAAAGGATGGTTAATGAGGATGAAACAATATACAAAGTTCTAAACCCACTATGTGAGTAAAATCAAGCAGGGGAAGACTCTAGGCAACAGGTATTTATAGCTATGGAAAATAAAACCTGAAGACAAAATGTATGTGTCCTTTTCAAAGGGAAAGCAATGCAGCTTAGAAAAAGACGGAAAAAGTGGTGTAAATTCACTTTGAGACTGAACATAGAGAAGGCAAAAAAAAAAAAAAAAAAAAAAGAGGACAGGGTAGTATCCATGGGACAAAATTACTTTGAACAGAGCCCTAATGATATTCCAATTAACCTAATACAGAGGAACTCTACCAAGAAGAAATCAAGAAAAATCAGATAAAATAGAGATAAGAATAAAGAATACTAGTATTTGTTGTAATTTACATAAGCCAAACTAGGCAGTAGGACACAATGCCTGTGGTGGTAGTAGTGGAAGAGAGAGTACCCTATACCTCATGACAGGATGACCTTAAAGAGATGACATTCTGAACAGAATACAGATTAAGTTGTAGGAAAAGAAGCTGAACTAAATGTTCCTAACTTCTTACCCATACTTTGAGTTAGAGAGTCACTTGGTACACGGAAAGTCTGCACTAAGAATGAATTAGCCAAAGTGCAAAGAATTATGTTATTTAAAAAAAGTGAACATAAAAGTTGTTTTTATTACTTTATTGCATTGTGTCTTATACTCAAGCCTGCAGTAAAAGACCATGGCTGAGTCCTAAAGTGGTCTATATGTTTTGGCCAAAAGACAGAAGAGAGATAGCTTATGTAGTAACCTCACAGCCAAAAGTCAGAATCAAAATGACTGGGTGGAGGATAAAACAAATGAGGAATCCAAAATGAATAATAGTCTTGTGTTATGTAATGGAACAAACCTAAAAGCTTTAAGTGGATCAATCTTGAAATCTCTAAATGACATGATGTGCAGTACAAATGCCTTGGACATTCACAATGTACCTATGGTAAAACAAGACATTTGACAGAAACACGGTGACCTGACAGGGAAATTTTAGGCACAGTGGCTGCATCAGTCATGTAGAGCAGCATTAGTGGGATCATACAGGGAAGTGCCAGCATAATGCAAAGCTTACAACTGTTGACAGGCAACAAGAAATGTGTTGTAAAGTGTGCAAGTTAAACTCAAAACTATAGTGGAGAGCAGTGAGTACAGTAAAAAGCAGCTCTAATGGATAAGAATAAAGATCTTTGTAGGCAACAGCTGATCTTCTTGAATAAGACACTGCAGTAAATTTACTGGCAAAACTAGACAGCATGAATAAGTCAAACACATGGAATTCAGTGATGATAGTAAACGTTATGCAGAAACTCTGTACACAAGCGACTGTTCATAGGACAACAGTAGTTTGCACTATAAAATGTGGAATGTGTACAACACATTCTCACTGGAAGACTAGAGTTTACTAGTAAAGAAAACAGCTTTTGTGCTCCTGCAGATATTAACGCTAAAGTAGGAAACTATGATGTAAGACAGGTTATCTGTTTTAGCTAAGTGTGCATCTGAAAGATTTAATCAGCGAGAAATGCTTGCCATCTTTCTAAAGGACCAGGGAAGACCTCAGTTTTAGAGAAGCAGGGTAGTCCCAACTTTGTCATATTAAAAGTATACAATAAAAATAGAACAAAGAAAATTAACTCATTTGTGCCTATACCACTTTTTGTACATCTCCACAAACAGTGCCTAAACCTCCACATAACAGAACAGACTCCATATCATTCTTCTACCACTACTGAACACTCCTCACTCTGAATGTCAATAACTTGTATTATAAGACTGTTAAGAGATGCAGAAACAGTCACAGAGTATTGTGCTTCTGGCATCTCTATTACATAGTACAACAGTACTGTTAACATTGACTTATTTCTATTTTCCCTCTCTTGTTTTGGTATAAGAAGTACAAACAACCTATCATCTTTCTAGAAGGGCACCTGCCACAATGTACAAAGTAGAAAGTAATATCCGCATAAAATGAGCACATTGTTGGTGCGTCTTGTAAAGAAAAAACATTTCATCTTATGGTTTACACTAATGAAATTACCCCAAATTCTTTATTTCAGCAAAGAATTGTTTGAGATGGACAGATGTCCGATGTCAGTGCACTGCTAGCCAATCACCTTTTGAAGCATCTGTCCATCTTGTTACCTTCACCATTACTGATGTGCACAGTAGTTGAATTTCCTCCATTTTATCACATTTATGAAAGCTTTCTGGTAGAACTCTGCTGGGGCTTTATTAGACAATTAAAAAAGGTATAGGTGATCACGAACTGCTTTGCAGATTATCTGTTTAAGGGACGAAAAGAACTGTTGCTAATCTGTCCCCATGAAGTGTTTGTGTGTTTTGTATCTCGCAAATGCCCCTTATTTATTATTTATTTACTGGGTAAATGTCCGACTGGGCAAAATAGCTCATTTTCAGCGGAGACCCTGGGAGAAAAGCTCCAGTACATACACAGTTATACAAGCAAAAAGAAACTACAAAATATGTTTACATATTTATACAATTACTACAACTATAGCATCAAAGCTCGGTAAAAAAAAACCCAGTTACAAAAGCATTTTACAACCATAGGAAATACAAAGCAGCTGAGTCTTACAACCATTCATGTGTTGCAACAGTATCCACTCAGACTACGCTTTTTTTTTTTTTTTTTTTTTTTTTTTGAGGATACCTATACCAGTCAAGCTAGGGGTGAATTTGGGAATACCCATCCAATCATCCAGTTCCCATCTGAAGTAAGATAATGTACTGCACTGCTTAATTTGCAGCAGAAGTCTATTCCAGAGGTGGAGAAGGCACAGTGCAATGAATCTCTATCTCAATGTGTTGCATTTATTTGTTGATCAAGATTTAGATTCCAGGTTCTGGTATTTGTGGAACTATTTAATTTGTGGAGATGTAAAAGGTTCAGGTCAATCTTTTTGCTCAAGTCCAAGGAAAGGAGTTTTTATTTTGTGGGTATCCTGAAGACCAAGAAAAGGAGCTTTTTATGCTCCCCAAGTCCGTGAAGAGGACTTTTTT
Organism: Protopterus annectens; assembly: GCF_019279795.1. NCBI lineage: Eukaryota > Metazoa > Chordata > Ceratodontiformes > Protopteridae > Protopterus > Protopterus annectens. The sequence continues at coordinate 853,662,618 of NC_056732.1, read as the reverse complement.
TTTTGAGAGGATTCAGCAAATTGGGGGACAACACTGGGTGCCAGAATAACTATCTACACATCTGAGTGAGGTAAATCTCAAAGGGGGAAATGTATCCAATAAGTGGCCTAATCAATATTGAATATAAGGAGACAATGACCTCTGCAGCTCTGGATGATATTCACTTGACAATTAACTGCACTATTGGAAGAACTTAATGACTACTGTCATTACATGATTAAAAAAGAGGGAATTTATTAACCCAAGTTTAAAGATTTTTAAACATTCCCATTTTGGAGTGGGCTGTTTATGTTGAACATGGAGTTTTGGTTTTCTATTAAATGTCACAATACTGTACTTTTAACAGTTAATTTGAACCCATTTTAGTACACCATGTATTTACAAGTGTAAGTTCTTGCTGAAAAACTAGGGTGTCAGGGAGGGCTTGACAATGATTCTCAGTTTTCAGGCATCTGCAAACTTATCTAACCAGATGCACTGGCCCATACTCTGGAAATTAGAAAAGTAAATACTGAACAAAACAGGTCCTAGCACTGAGTCCCGTGGGACACCAATGGCCACCTGCGCACTCTGATCATGCGCATACTACCTGCACCATGTGGGTTTTATCTTTGTTAATTTTATACCCATTTACCCCACAGGGATCAATTTGTAATGAATTAAGCTTACTAACTATGCTATTAAGTGGGACTGTGTCAAATATCTTGATTAGGTCAAGGTACGTCATGTGGACAGCATGATCATTATCAACAGCCTTTTGTGGAAGTTAACCAGATTTATTAGACATCTACCCTTGTCAAAGCCCAACTGCTGTGGGTATAGCCTGATGATATTTTTAATATCACAGCATCTGGTCAGTTATAGTATGTGCTCTGCAAATACGACTGGTCAAGCTGATGGGTGTATAATTCCTGGGGTCAGTGGCGAGGCCACCCTTGTAGACTAGGCTCACTACTGCAGTGCATCAAACCTTAAGGGCTTCAGGGATAACTGAGCTTTGGATTGTTTTCTCTAGTGTAAAATTTGCACCAAACTTGTTTCTTAGTATGTTTGCAATGTCTACTGGATTAGAGTAGGTGGTGGCATTATGAATAATTTCAGAGTAATGCTGGGTGTTACTACTTTGCTTCCTAAAGAAGGATTTTGTAATTGTCCTTAGCTTTAGATGCTAATCTAAGTTTATGGGCTGCTGTAGCAGACTTAATATTTTTTTCAAGTTTTTAATTAATTTCCTGATGTTATCCTTGATATGAAGGCCTTCTGATCTGGTGTTTACTTCGTATTTTTTCACCATAGAGTACATTTATGTAGGTGGACCACCAAGATGGTTTGTTTTCAAAATTCCCATTACATTTAGATCTGGTGCCAGTTCTATACATTTATCTAAGTGGGTATAGAACTCCTTTTGAAGTTACCTGCTAGGGCAATGTCTGGGATGATGGTGCTATAAGTAAATTTTGAAATATTGTTATAGAATTTGATGAAATTACAACATTTGAAATCTATGACGTCTGAGGTACTGGTTTAAGTGGGTTTAAAGATTTTGATGGTGAAGGTTAAGTTATTAGTTTATGATCTGACTTAACCAGGAAAAGAGATACAGGGAGAATAGTACATGATAAAGCTATGACAAGGTCAAGTATTATGCCCTGTGTTGGGAGCATTAGTAAACTGGTCCAGGAAGTTTTTGTTTATTAAATCTAAGAAATTTTGGGCATATTCTACATTGGAGGTGTAGGTACTCCAGTTTATTGAGAGGTAAGACTGTCAAAATAATGGTGTTTTTGTTTATACGGAGTTCATCAAGGACATTTAGAAATTACACGATTTTCAGGGACCACAGGGGGTGCCCTGTAATAGGCTACAAACTGATAGTTGGTCCTATTTAGTGTGATTTGGAGCTCTATAAGTCCTATTTGTGGTTTTTTGGGAATCTGCATAGAGATGATATTGTCTTAATAAATATGGAGGCACTATCACAGTTGCCATAGAGTCTGAAGGCATGGTGGGCACAAATTCTAGGTTTGGAGAGAGTGCTTTCAGAACATTAAAACCAAGTTTCAGCAATTACACAGACCTGGATAAGTTGCAAGTGCAGGAGGACATCAAAGAGAAGTAGGTTTTTGAGGCTTCTAGATCTCATTAAGGTGGAGTTGCTCAATGCTAGGTTTGGATATGATATGTTAGCTACATTGGGATGGCCATTAGCTGAGCTCTGCCACAAAAGGCACTACAGGGGCTTTAACCAGTATGTGGAAGCCTTGGAATGAGAGGTGCAGGTCATCTTTTGCAAAGCAAGTAGGAATGTCAAGCAACTCACCCCATACCGACACAGGTGACATTAACTATTTAGACAATTGTTAAAACCAATGATTTTACATCACATTTTGCCTGTTTCTTGTAAAATCTGTGGGCTTCTTTCAAATTTAGGATTCCAGTCATTAGATAATGACTTGTATTTCAGTTTCAGGCTTCATGTCCTTCAGAAAATAAATGGGATTTGCCTCCTATTCATTTTTTGGCTTTGTCACAGATTCTTGTTGTTTACACCTATGGTTTGTATATGTGCATATGTATGCATGTGTCAGTATGCGCACATGTGCACGTTTTTTAAATGTCTCAGATTTTTAAAAAGGTGTCATTCTCAAAGATTACATATTAATTTTGTTTCTGTAATAAGAAAGCAAGTATTTGTGTGTTTGTGTGTGTGCATTTGCTTTTCAGGCTCATGTGTCATAAAAATCTCCGATTTTACATCATATTTTTGATCTGCACCTTGTAAATTTCTGACAAATTAAGGATTGTAATCACTAAATAATAATAAACATTTGAGTTTCAGACTTATCCATCTATCAAATCACTGATTGGAGTCACAATGATGAGACATTTGTTTCAGATGTCATACCCTTCAGAAAATACATACTAGTGCAAAACTTATTATTCTCAAAATATTTCTGTAGTGTGTGTGTGTGTGTGTGTGTGTGTGTGTGTGTGTGTGTGTGTGTGTGTGTGTGTGTGTGTGTTTCACTGTCAGTATATACGCAATGTTTATTTGTAGGGATGCATATGTTCATTTTTATTAACACTATTTACACAAGTGGTACAACCCCTAATGATGTTCATACAAGTCAAGGGGATAAGCAGTACATGATAATCAAGTGTGGTCAGTGATACCTGGTATCTACTGCCATTTTTCAGACATTATACATTAGCAATATGCACATTTACATAACTGTCATATGTTTATACAAATACATTAGGCGCTGACTACTTAGCATTATGGAACACATAAGGAATAGCTTCTGACCCAAAGAGGTCGTCAGTAAGTGAGAAAGTGAGGCACTACTTGTCTGCCAAATTAGAATATATGCCATATTCATATTTCTGTTAATAATTTGATCTGCTTATGCAAATATCCCAGGCAGTGTTTTATATAGCAGCATGGTGGAACAGCATTATACAAGCTAGCTCAGTACACATACCAGGAATGTCTGCTGACTCAAATGCAGTGATCAGTAAGTGAGAATATGTGATTCCTTTTATGCCAAATTATGAATAATTGCCATATTAATATTTCTTTTAACATGACCCAGAAAAAGCATTTATGGTATTCATGGTATCAAATGAAAGTTTATATAAAGCTACAAAGGTTGTCACTGTTACCTACTCTCTTGCCTACTGTGATTTGCAGAAGGTCATACATTTACTAATAAAATATGTACATTTATATATATATTATATTTCTGTAAATATCTCAGGCAATGTCTACCTGGATACATTATGAAACAACATTTCACATCTCCACTCACCACAGGCATCAGGAATGGCTCCTCAGACAAATTAGGTACTTTGCATCAGAGAAATGGGAGTTATATACCAAAAACATTGTGAATACATATTGCATGCCAAGAATTATATTAATAACTTGAACCAGAAACATTGTGAATATATATTGCATGCCAAGAAATATATTAACTTGAACCAGAATGTGTAGAATAAAGAAGTTATGTACTTACCATAACATTCTGTGTGAGTTGTTCATCTCAGCTTCATTCTTTACTGATGGGTTCGGAGCCAATCCCTCGGCTCCGATACGACCAACTGCAAAGCTTGAGGTCTTCAAACAGCTCGAGGTCAAGTCCCTATCCCTTGATGCACCTGGAATTACCTCAGACCTTGTTTGCTGCTTATAACAATACCATATGTCATTCTTTCACCCCTAAGAGAAAGGTATAGAAGGATTGAGTAACCAGGATGGATCCAGCATCTCGGTCATCTATCAGCCCAGGAGGGGGTAGGAAGGAGGGACGTAAGAATGAAGGCGAGATGAACAACTCACATGGAAAGTTATGGTAAGTACACAACTTCTTTACGTGAAGTTGTTCAATCTCGCCGTTCTTTATTGATGGGTAGCGTCCCAAGCCACATCAATCTCGGGTGGCTCACTGGAGTATAATTCTCAGGACTGTGGATTCAAAGGAGGCCCTGTCAGCTTTGTAATGAGTGATAAAGGTATGAAGTTTTGACCAAGTGGCTGCTGCACAAATGTTATCAATGGGAAGTCTGGCAGAAATGGCAGATGATGTAGAAACTGCTCTGGTTGAGTGAGCTTTAATCTTGTGTTGCAAAGGCATACTGGCAGCTGAAAAGGCAAAGGTGATACAATCAGATAACCATTTAGACAGTTGTTTTACCCACTGGTCTCCTTCCTGGAGTCTGAAAATGAAACAAAAAGCTGGTCTATTTTTCAAAATATTTTGTTCTATCCAAATAAAATCTGAGCTGTCTGTGTACATCAGGTTTGTGCAGCATATACACTAAATTGTAAGAATGGTTGGGGAAAAAGACTGGCAAATCAATAACTTGGTTGAGATTGGTTTCAGTGCAAATTTGGGCAAGAATGAGGGATTTGTTCTAAGTGAGACTCTGTCAGCATGGAATATTAAATAAGGAAGCTTGATGTATAAAGCCTGAAGCTCTGACACACTGTGGACAGAAGTAATAGCTACCAAAAAGATGGTCTTCCAAGACAAAAATCTGAGATCACAAGATGAAGCTAGTTCAAAAGGGGGAAGAATTATGCGGGAAAGCATAACATTTAGATTCCATGGAGAATAGGGAGATTTCACAAGTGGTCTAATATGAAAAGTCCATTTGAGAAAGGCTTTGGATAACTTGTGAGACATGATAGTCAGTCCTTCAAATCCAAGATGAAAATTAGAAATAGCAGCCAACTGAACTCGAACTGTTGCTACTGCAGCTACTTTGTTAAAAATCATAGTCAAGAACTCTAAGATGGAGGCCATAGGGGCTTGGTACTGATCAATATTATTATTAGAGGACCATATAGAACAATTTTCCATTTGCCAAGATATAGCTTTCTAGTAGAAGATTTATGAGAAGACAAAATGATCTGTTTTGTCTCATTGGAAAGGTTATGGAACCTGGCTATGATGGGAATTGGAGCAGTCAAGCTGTAAGCTTCAGGGACTGGAGAGAAGGATGAAGATCCCCCAATGGGCGAGTCAGAAGGTCTGGAACTGGGTCCAGAATCCAAGGATCCTCCAAAAGATGAAGTCGAAGGAAAGGGAACCAAATCTGATGAGGCCAATGAGGGTCTATTAGAATGATGGTCCTTCCCAGGGTTTTTGCTTTCTGTAGAACCTTGGGTATCAATGGGATAGGTGGAAATGCAAAGAGGAGACCAGAGGCCAATCGTGTACGGGTGCGTCCCTTGGGGCTTCTCCTGGAGGGGGAATCAGGGCAAAGTAGCTTCTGCATTTCGTGTTCATGTGACTGGCAAAAAGGTCGCAGCAAGGCTGGCCCCACCTGTGGAAGATCCTGTCCACTATTTCTTTCTTGAGGGACCACTCGTGGGGCAATAAGATTGCCCTGCTCAGTTTGTCTGCTATCATGTTGGATCTCCCCGGGATGTGCGTTGCCAACAGAAAACACTGGGTGGAAACAGCCCACTGCCAAACTCTGAGAGCCTTGCGAAAAAGAGGGTAAGACCTGGTTAATCCTTGTTTGTTTAAATACCGGACCACCGACATGTCTGTCTGAATCGCAATCATACTCAGAGGAAGAGAGTCCTGAAAGTACTGCAATGAAAAAAGTACTGCTCTCATCTCCAGGACATTGATATGCAGCTGTGTCTCTATCAGTTCATGTGCCTTGGGCAGTCTTTCCCTGAAAATGCCCCCCATCAGGGAAGCGTCCATGGTCACTGTGGCCGCTAGAGGGGGTAGCACAAATGGATGTCCTATCGTGACATGAAGTGAGGTCAACCACCACTGAAGGTCTTTCTTGCAAGAATTTGTGATTATAGTGTGAGTCATGGAGAGCTCTTGGTACGACCATTGAGTGAACAACAGCCATTGTAGAATCTGCATGTGCATACGAGCTAGTGTTATGGCTAGAATTGCTGCTGCCATCATGCCTAATAATTTCAGAACTTCTGATGCTCTGTCTTTTGATATCAGAATGCTGACATGTTGATGAAGCCTTAGTGTGGTGGTGGTATCCAACTCTGCCCTGATAAAAACGATATGCTGCAGTGGCAACAAGGCATATTTTCCTGAGTTGATTGTAATGCCCAGATGATTGCAGAGTGACAGAGTGGACTCCCTGGCCTGGATGAGTTGATGCATGGTGGTGGCGGTAAAGAGCCAATCATCTAGGTACGGAAACACCTGGAATCCTAGACATCTCAGGTGAGCCGTGACCAATGCCATGCATTTGGTGAACACTCTAGGGGCTGTAGTGAAACCAAAGGGCAGGGTTCGAAACTGGTAATGATTGGCTCCCAGCCGGAAGTACAGGTGATCCCTGGATGGTCTAGCCATTTTTATGTAGTAGTACGCATCCTTGAGCACTATCAAGCACATCCAATTGTCTTTCCCTATGAAGGGAAGTATAGACTGAAGTGTGACCATACGAAACTTCTCTTTCTTTACGTATTGGTTCGGTCTGCTGAGGTCCAATATGGGTCTCCAGTTCTCCCCCATCTTCTTTGGAACCAAAATGAATCTCGAGTAGTTCTGGATCCTGTCAGGTCTGCTGGGACTGGTTGGATAACTCTTTCTTAGCAACATTTGGACCTCTATTGTTGCCTGTTCCCTGTAACTGGGTGGAACATCTGGGATTTTTCTTATGATTGGAAGGGGTGTGGCGAATGTGATGAAGTATCCTCTGGAAATTATACTTTGTACCCAGCTGTCTTTTGTTATTTTGAGCCAGGCGTCTGGATACAAAGATAAGCGTCCCCAGACTGCCTCCAGAGCAGGACAGCCGGGCCTCCTTTCAGGAGCGCTGGTAGGGCTTCCAAGAGAAGTGATCTCTGTCACCCTGGTGTTGTGGACCCCCTCTACTGCGAGGGTGGCATCTTCCATTATTGCCCCCTCCTCTGCCCCTGGAGGGGGGTTCACCACATGTGTCCTGAAAAGGCTCCTTGGGCTTTTCGGAACCACATTTTTCCTCCCCTTTGACCTTTACAGTAGGGTCGGGTAGGGGTGGAAAAACAGACCCTGACGGCAGACAGAGTCTTTCCGTCCTGTTCACACCTGGTTAAGGTTTCCTTCACTTTAGGCCTGAAAAGGGACAAGCCATCAAAGGGAGTGCTCTCGAAGGAAGACTTGAAAGGCTCTGCGAAGGAACACAAGTGCATCCAGGAATGTATCTTAAGAGCAACTCCTGTACCTGCTGCTCTACTCGTTCCATCAGCTGCATAAGAGATGAGGCACATGGATGAGCTGACAATAGAATTGAAGGTAGCAAGCTGGGCGGCAACTTTGTCGGAAGCTACTGTATCCTGAAGAGAATCTCCCAACTCATTAAGGAGATCTCTTTGCAACCTAGTAAAATGGGTTAAATAGTTCAGTGAACGGAGAGCAAAGGTCGCTGAACTAAACATGCACTTCCCATATCTATCCATAATCCTGGAGTCTCTGTTAGGAGGATGGATAGGTGAGTAAGTCTCAGACATTTCCTTTTTGGTGGCTGCTGCCGCCACCACCATGGCATCAACCGGAACACCTTTTGCTAAGAATGTTTTGTCGAGGGGGGCAGAAATGAATTTATTAGGCCTCCTAGGGACAGGCTCCATAGTATCCAGAGACTCCCACGCCCTTCGAGAGACCAGCTGCATCAGCTCATCGAAGGGTGGAGACACCCAAGAGGTGGAGGGCTGAGACCTGAAAGCCTTCAGGAGAACTGACTCAGTAGGGCTTTTGGACTGCCAGTGACCACTCTGCTTAAGGATCTCAAGTATCTCAGCGAAGGAGATATCCTCAGAGGGGGACCATGGGGACCCTTCTGACTCATCTAAGTCAGTTTCCAATGTTAGAGACTCCTGTGGGGAGTCTAGGTGTTTCCTCTTGCACAATCTTCCTGGGAACCTCATCAGTGGGAGCTTATGGTGAGGTCTCGGAAGAGCAGGGGCCACCCAATGGGGCTTCCTGAGGCTCTGGGTCTCTACGCTTGGTCAGGACATGCGAGGCAAAAGCAGACATAACTCTCCTCATGGCATCGAAAGCACCTGTGCTCCGATGCGAGAGAGCAGACGGATCCGAAGAAATTGTCAACATCCCCGGCACCAGGACAGTGGGCTCCAAGCCCGAGGTAGGACCCATGCTCATCGTAGCTGAGGCCCTGAGGGGCAAAGTCGGAACCGACAAGTCGGTCGGACTGTCCTCCCTGGACCAGACCAGAGAGTGTTGCCTCCTAGAGTCTTCGAGTGGCACTGAGGACGTCAGAGTACATGGAGCCGAAGACACTGGAGCAGGTGTCAGCTCAAGGGTTCCACTAACATCAGGTCTCCCTCCTACAGCTCCAGGTTCGGAGGAGGAATAGTTAGAGTTGGTGCAATGGTCTTAGGCTCCAAAGCCATTTGGGTCAAAGTCGATAACATTTTTGCTAATGTCGGTACCAACAACAGCTTCTGCACCAGACTATCCACATCCAGATCAGACAGGCTGATAGATGATCAAGAGGAGTGCACCGAAGGTGGTACCGACTGGAGAATTGGACTCTTCGGTGCTTCGGACACTGGTTCCAAGACTGGGACTGGCTCCGAAAAGTAAAGACTACCGGCTCCGATGGCAGTGGTGCCAAAGTCGAAGGCCTTTTTGATTTCTTGGAGTCCGGTGTCTTGGAAGACTTTGAGGACTTGCTGGATCCATCCTGGTCACTCAAAGCTTCCTGGAATGAAGGCTTAAGCAACCCTCTATCGATAAGTTTCCTCTTCTTTTCCTGCAGGACCCTTGAGGAGAAGGAATGACAAATGGAACTGTCTTGCAATTGCAGAGCCCCTAGACAGTAAGTGCAATTAATGTGGCTGTCTGTAACAGACATCTTTTGGCCACACTTTGGGCACTTTTTGAAGCCAGACTTAGGGTGCTTATCTTGATCAGCCATATTAATGTCAGAAAAAATTATGGTTACCGCAAAAAAATTCAACAGTAATTATTGACAGAAGCCTGGAAAAATTGCAAGCTAAATCACACAACAGTAAATCTGCCCTCAATCCTTAAATAAAAGCAGGCTAAATAACACACACACACAGACACACACACACACACACACACACACACACACACACACACACACACACACACAGACACACACACTAACAAGTATAAATGTGATATCACATAAGCAGACTATGCAAAGGAGGCAGCTGCTAAGAAACAACAACCTTATCTAAGTAAACAAAGTTTACTGTAACTTCAACACTAATAAGAACTAAGCCTTATCTAAAAATGCAGAAGGTTAGACAGCGAACGACTATAACTATCTAAGCTATAACTATCTGAGAAAATGTGACAAAAGTCACTGAATAACATACTGCAAGCTGAAAAATAAACAATAACCTTATATAATTATTTAAGGTTTACTGTACTAAGCCTTATTTATAAAAAGCAGAAGGCTAGACAGACCACACCAAGTAGAGAAAACTACTACTAAACCAGGCCTAAAAGAAGCCAACTAGAAATTTATTAAAAACAGTAAATGGGAAGGGAAAACAATGAAAAGCTACAAGGGCTTTATCAACAATCCTAACTATACTAAATAGCAAAAATTTTGAAAAAAACAGGTCAACTGGCCCGAGCTAAATAAGAACCTCCGATATGTTGCAGCGGCAAACTAGATCTTAGGTAATTCCAGGTGCTTCATGGGATAGGGACATGGCCTCGGGCTATTTGAAGACCTCGAGCTTTGCAATTGGCCGTATCGGAGCTGAGGGATCGGTTCCGAACCCATCAGTAAAGAATGAACGGCAAGATTGAACAACTTCACATGTGATATTCTGTGTTATCATGTTATCATTGAAAGCACACACAAAACTGGAAAAAACTTTGCACTGATACGCTGTGTATAACTAGTACTGCTTTGCAGATATTTACATGTGCCCATTAAATATGCAAATATCCCAAATATGGAATAACATTTACAAAATTGATTTGCAGCAAACTAAAATCACATCTGAATAAAAAAAAAGACTGGGGGAGACTATTTTCTATACTTGTACAGATATTAATAGTGGTTTCAGTAATTATAATAAAATGTATGTATTACCCAATTACTGACTCAGTATAAAATCACTAGTATGTCAGGCTAAGATATTAATATCATTCTTTTTAATTTATCTGAATATTTTGGGTTTCTAATGCTGTGAAGGGAATGGAATCCATTCCTAAATCAAGGTATGATTAGAGTCCATAAAATTAGTATTACTTTAGTCTCATATACTTGCCAAAAGTATTCAACTTTCCCCAACCTCACTGACACGATCTCAAATAATTCTAGTTATATTAGTCCATCTGGACCATAACCTCCCATCCACTCTTCTTTCTCTTCACTCAATTCTCATGAGATAGAAACCCAACCTACACCCACATTCACACTTAAACCTGCTACAACTAGTACTACAAAAAGACTCCTTAAACTCAAACCTAGCTGCAATGCAGCTGATGACCTAACCACAAACTAAAACTAGTTGCTGATGCCATTGCCTACCCTATCAGCATACTGGTCAACAGATCCTTCCGTGAATCCTATGTCCCAAAAATTTGGAAATAGACATTTATTCTACCCCTCCATAAAGGCAGCAAATCTACTGATATCTCCATCTACCGTCCTATAGACATTCTCTCCACCATCTCAAAGCTCCTTGAGAATTGCATTCATGTACAACTTCTAAACGTTATCCTTAATAACTAGATTCTGTCTCCTACACAACATGGTTTTAGACCAAGTCATAGTACTGTGACTGCCTTGATATCTTTTATGGACATAGTCAACAAAGCCCGAGACTCAGGCAAATTTTTTCTTCCCTATTTCTAAACTTATCAAAGGCTTTTGATACAGTCTCTTACCTGTTACTTCCAAATCAGCTTTCAAAAATTGGTCTCCCCTCCCGCTCTTAACTGGTTCTCAAGTTACCTATCAGACAGACAACAGGCAGTTAAATAGAAGAACTTCCTCTCTTCATACCTTAACCCTATTGGTGTCCCTCAAAGCTCTATATTAGGACCTCTCCTTTTCAGCATCTTTATTAATAGTCTCCAGTCTTCATTCAGCCAGTGCGCTCTTATACAATATGCTGATAACTCTATATACTTTGCGGATTCCATGTCTGATCTGCAAAATATCACTCAACTGGCCTTTACATCCACAGTCACCTGGCTCAGTAACAATCATATGTCACAATCCAAATAGAACCAATATTTACCCCAAGGAAAAAAAAACCTCATATACAAACCTCAGTTTACCATTCTCTCAAAGCAAAGCAATAATTGAAGTTGTTACTTACACCAAACTACTAGGAGTAATTACAGATGAACAGCTAAAATGTGACATGCTCATACAGCATCATGTTAACAAAACATACCAAAAGGTAGGCATTCTTTATAGGTACAAACACTCTCAGCCCTTCCACTAAACAAACCCTTGCTACCACTTACCTACTTCCCTCTGTCGTTTATGGTGCCCCATTACTTACCAACCTACAATCCTCCCTAAAATCTAAGTTGGAAATGTGTTATAACAAAGTCGCCAAGTTTGCTACAAATGCTAAACATTCTACCCATCACTGTACAGCTTTAGACTCCCCTTAAGTGTCTTGAACTCCCACACTCTCTCCTATCTGCAACTAACAACTGCACATAAATTAAATTACAAACCTTTAGTTTGTCTTGCTTTCATCTCATTATTTTGCAGCTATCTACCCAAAAGGTCTCTCAGATCTGAAAATCAACACCTTTTGTAGGTGCATAAGCCTAACCTACCTGCCATCCGACTTTTTTATGCTTTGTTCTGCAGCGAAAGCCTGGAATGCTCTACCATTAGCAATTAGATCTAATCAAAACCTTGCATCATTCAAAAGTTCTTTACAAGACTACCTCCTCTTATCCAGATCTGCACTTGCACCAATCCCCCATCTTTTAAACCTCGACTACCCCTACATTTTGAATATATTCTTCTTACCAACTATACAATGTCTTGAGTAACCTACTACCATTATGACAGAAGCATCATACAATGTTAGCTTTTATACATATGACTTGTCTCACTTTGTATTATACGTTTGTTTTAATTGTAAATAATTGCCAAATCTTGTTTTATCTTTACTTTAACATTCTTAATTTTCTCAATGTGCATGTTTTTATGGAACTTTACAAATGTTAAATCCTGTTCTATGTTTACGTTTTTTGTGGAGCTTTGCTGGGCCTCCACTGAAAATGGGCTCTTACTGGCCCTGTGGACTATACTGGTAAACAAATGTCAATAAATAAATAGTCTTCTCAGTACCTGCGATGTACCTGGAATTGCCTCCTTTTGCAGGTCATATGGGGTTAAATATAATGATAGCACATGTAGGTACAACTGTAAATTCTAGTCATGTTGCTCCTACTATGACCAGAACTGTCTGGGTATCTTCCCTGTACAATGTGATCGTTTTATATGCTGAAAAACTTTTTCATTTTATCTTGTTGCAACTTTTACAGTTATATTTGTAAAACTGCCCTTTTAAGAATGTAGCTGAGGTGAAAACTGTCCAGCCTGGAGATATATGGGCTTTGCATTATGTAGTGCCTCACACGATGTGTAGTAGCAAGTCTCCCCTAAACCCCACCCACAGTGCAACAATCAGTGATGTTTTAGTAAACTTCAGTAATATACATACCGATGGTGGTATGAATATTCACCGTCTATTCGTAGTTTACCCTTTTCCTCAATGGAGTGCAATCTCGGAGTTGGTATATTTAATTAGTGGGGAGTGTGGGGGTGCAGGGGAGAGTGCACCCCTCCCTCACAAATGAAGGGGAAAAATAGCACTATAACTGCAAATACTATTTTTTCAGGGCCTCCTGTGCCCCCCCCCCCACATCCCCCCAAATTAAATATACCAACTCCGAGATCACACTACTTTGAGGAAAATGGTAAAGTACAAATATATAATGAATATTCATGCCACATCTGCATGGCTGTCAATCATAGATGCTTCCCATACGACAACACACCCCTTTAACCTGTCAGTCAGTAAGACCATGCCCACATCTATGCAGAACAGCCTGCTAGGTACTAAGCTTGTTTCCTGCCTTTCCTGTTAAGTGGTATAGACTATTTGTAGGCTTCTGAGCCCCCAAGCCCTTCTGTGTTGGAGGGAAGCCTTCTAGCTTAGTTTTTTTTTTTCTTATAACTAGCCAGTTTTCTAGTTTCAGCACTCAAATCGGTTTCTTTGATCTCAGCACTTGTTCAGAAAAAAAAAAATTCATCTGCTTTTACTGTACTTGTGTTTCTACCTACTTTATTTTACTTTTGCATCATCTTAAAAGTACTCAATTGTATTTATTACTGCTTGGTGTAACTCATTCTAAGCCTTTTGGTTTAAACACTTGAGCTGCGGACCAGTTGTTTTGCACTGAGAGGGTTTGTGGTCTGCACTGTAGTGGCAGAACAGGTAGCTTACATCCTTCTAGGTTGGGAACTGCTGGTTGAGGGCTCAGTGTCTGTTATTCTAAAAGTGTATTAATTCTGGTTTAAGCACTTGGGCTTTCAGGCCAGTTATTTTACATTAAGAGGGTTCGTGGTCTGCACTCTTGTGGGAGGAGAGGCTGGACTCTGCCCTTCTGAGCTGGGAATTTCTGGTTAAAGGCTTATAGTGCATGCATATCGGAACTGCTTCTTACTGAAGTTGGTGCGCCTTGTTTGCTGTGGCATAGACTGGATTTGGGCCTGCTGGATCTAGCTTTGTTTGTGTAATTTGAGCACTAATCCAGGCATTCTCTAAAGTATTCAATTGTATTTATTACTGCTTGGTAGTAACTTGATTAAAGTGTAGCTATCACTCTAAGTCTTTTGGATTAAGCACTTACGCTTCAGACCAGTAGTTTTACATTAGGAAGGTTTGTGGCATGCACTGTGGTGGCAGGACAGGTAGCTTTCATCCTTCTAAGTTGGGAACTGCTGATTGAGAGCCCAGTGTCTGTTATTCTTAAAGTGCATTAGTTCTGGTTTAAGCACTTGGGCTTCAGGCCAGTTATTTTACATTAAGAAGGTTCATGGCCTGCACTCTTGTGGGAGAAGAGGCTGGACTCTGCCCTTCTGAGCTGGGAATTTCTGGTTAAAGGTTTATAGTGCCTGAATATTTGAACTGTATCTTACTGAAATTGGTACACCTTGTTTGCTGTAGCATAGACTAGATCCAGGCCTGCTGAATCTAGCTTTGTTTATATGCTTTCTGTTTGTTTGCTTGTTATTTCCCTGGAATGCTAATTCCACCTAATACGCGGCTTCTCAGTGCTTCTGTGGATCACTAGTGATATCTGCATTGCTTACTGTACTTATTTCCTTGTTTCACTTGAAAAAGTTACTGTCTGTCGTTTTTGCATTTAAGTTACCTGTAACACATTGCACTTAAGTTACCAGACACTTGCTCACTAAAGCAATTATATAAGTCAGCACTAAAAATTAAAAGCACTACACACCCTCACTCCCCACTGGCCCTTGTTTTCAATTATAAAGGAATTCCCAATATTATTCTAGCATGTCCAAAGGTCAGTTGTCAATCTCCTCTCCGGTCCAACTGGTGAATCTGGGAATCTTGAGGCAATGTTACAACTGCCTCATGTACACAGACAACCCTCTCCTCCCAACAAATTCCAACACATGAGAGATGCAACCATATAGCCAAACTGGAGGCTAAGCTCTCTCAACTCAGTACTGGCATAACCAGTCAGGAGGAGAAGGAAACCACACTCACTACAATTCCAGTCTCACATAGACCTACCACGACAGCAAACCAAACACATAATCACACAAAAACATACTCGGAGGCTCTAAATAAAGATCTGCCTAAGCAGCAGAGACCTCCAAAGCAGACACCCAAGCAACCGCTACCCCAAAACAAAACACGTGCAACACATCTCACAAAGCCAGTGAGCCGAACAGTCACAGCCCTTAAGACTAAACAACACACCTGATACACTTGTAATAGGTGACTATCGTCAGGCACACTGACGTCCCGCTCACCAGGCTGAACAAGGAGAGGGTCACAGTGAGCAGCCTGTCGGGCGCTAGGATCCGCCACATAACACAAGCACTTAGGTCACTCCAAGGCAAGTACAAATATGACTCTGTCATTGTCCATGCTGGTGTGAATGACCTGAGACATACCCTCCCTGGACTACATGAAAAGAGACAGAAAAGGTCTCTGAGCATGCTGCCCAGGCCGGTATGACCCTGACCTTGAGTAGCATTTTACCCTCACCAAGAATTATGACAATATGAAGACAAGATGATCAATTTCAACAATTGGCTTAAGTACTGGTGTCATTCAAAGGGGATCCAATGCCTGTCAGCCTGGGATGATATGCTCGACAAGCCATGATACTTCGCTAGGGACGACTTGCACCTGTCACCCCTGGGCTTTCGGATATTGGCAAAGGCTCTTGCTACCCCCATAGTGCCTTTTTTAGGCAAGGCTCAAAAGACAAACCCACCTCCATAGGTATTACAAGGGATAAGAAACTAAGAGTAATGCTACTCAACGCCAGAAGTCTAAACCTCAAGATGCACACACTCAAAACTCTCCTTAGCATGGAGAACATAGATATCTGTGCAGTAACAGAAACCTGGTTCAGGGCTCCCGAGAGCACCTCAGCACTACCAGGTTATACCTCATACCATGCTTTTCAGCCCCAAAACTTGGACCGAACCACAAAAGGAGGGGGAGTATCGATATTCAAAGATACCCACACCTCCAGGTTGGTGGTAAAGCACGAAGCATCAGAGACTATCCACGTGCAACTAACTGAGTAAAACTGCCTTCCAGTTTATAGCCTGCTACAGACCACCCTCCCAAACCCAGGAATCCCACTTGGCCTTCCTGAGAAAACTGGAAAATATGAAGGTCTCTCCAAACACCGTTATATTGGGCGACTTCAACTACCCAAACAGACTGGGAGCATTACTCTAGCTCCAACACCCTAGCCCAAAGGGTCCTAGAATTTATAAACTCAAATGCTATGGAACAACTTGTTACCACTCCCACAAGAGGGGAAAACATACTGGCCCTGATCATCACCAACATGGGGACTCTATGCTCCAGACCAGAAGTGTATCCCTCACTGGTAAGATCAGACCATAAACTAATCTCACTGGATATTCACATCCCGACCCCACCCCCTGCCCAGAAAACCACAGTGAAAAACTTCTCTAAAGCAAATTTCACACTCCTCAAAACCGAGGTGGAATCCTTCAAAGCCCCCAGGCCTGTGGAAAATACGGCCCAGACCGCAGAATCCTTTATAAACGCATTCTATGAACACCTTCAGGAATGCATGGATCATGTGATCCCAAATAAAAGCAAGACCCAATCCTCCAAAGGCAGACGTCCTGTCTGGTGGACCCCAGCCATAAACTATATAATAGAAGGAGGAAGCTACTAAATGATAGAGCAAAATCCCAAAAAGGGAAGGCATCACTGATCAGTATTAGCAAAAAACTACGGACACTCATAAGGCCAGCTTCGAGAGAAAAATTGCACAGGACACTAAGGATAATCACAAGGCTTTCTTTAGTTATGTTAGGAACCTGGATGGTAATTCCCAGATATGCTCAGAATTAGTCCAAAATGACAAAAAATACACAGAACCCACAGACACTGCCAACACCCTAGCTGACAGGTTCAGCGCAAACTTCTCCCCCCTTCCCCACCAAAAGGGCAAATATCTATCCCAGCAGAGTGCTGCCCCCCTGACATCTCAGATGCTCAGGTAAGAGCCGCCCTCTCCAAAGCAAAAAACACAGCATCAATGGGACCAGACGGTGTCCCAGGCTGCGTCCTACAAGAACTCAAAGAAGAGCTAAACCCAAACATAAAACTACTGTTCAATCTCAGCCTTACTACACGATATGTGCCCAAAGAGTGGTGTACCTCTCCATAAAGGTGATGCCTCAAAGGATCCTGGAAACTATCGCCCCATAAACCTGACTAGCTTGGTCTGCAAAGCTATGGAAAGGATCATCATGGACCTCATAAATAAAGATATTGGGGACCTACAGACACTGGATCCTACCCAGTTCGGCTTTGTTAAGGGCAGATCCTGCCTCTTAAACCTGGTTGATTTCTTTGAAACAGTCACCAAGGCCATTGACGAGGGGAAGGTGGTCCACACAGCCTACCTGGACCTCGCAAAAGCCTTCGGTACAATACCCCACTCTGGCATTATAGATAAGCTCACCAGCTTAAACATTATTTATTTTTTATTTTATTTTATTTTACATTTGTTGACCGGGCTAGTCCAACTGGATCATTGTCCATTTTCAGTGGAGGCCCGGGGAGAAAAGCTCCACAGATTAAAGCATGTTTATAGAAATACATGTAAAAAAACACTTGTGATATAGGCAAAGAGCAATAATACAAGGAAATTAGTTCAGGTCAGGTGATGCTATTCTAATAACAAATAGATAATACTAACTATGTAATACAAATTATGTAATTAAAAACATGAAAATAAAAATAATTTTTTTTTTTTTTTTTTTTTTTTAGTAACAGTAGAATCAATGTTATTTATGATTTGAGAGAGAGATTCAGAGTGTTAAATAAAATGCAAATATAGTTGAAAGATGAAAGTAGGTTAGTCTGGATTGGTACAAGAGCAGAGCCAGAAGTTATTCAGATGTGAAAGAAGTTGCTTTTTAAAGCAAGGAAAAGTGGCTAGAGAGGAGATATGTAAGGGAAGGTTATTCCATATTTTGCCAACTGAGTTGGAGAAAAGGCAGTTCCCTGCAGAGTTTGAAATTCTGGTCATGTTAACTTGTAGCTTTTGGGAGGAGTGTAGTTGTTTTAAATTATTATAGGGAGTCAAGAGGTTGCTAAGAGCAGGTGTTTTGAGGGTTGATATAAAATTTTATGTGCTATTAAGAGTTGTTGATAGATAATCTTGTTAGGAAGTTCCAGCCAGTGCAGAAGTTTTAAGTTTATGCAGTGGTGAGTTCTATATTGAGATGCAGTGGCAAATCGAGCTATGTTGTGGTAGGATGTAGACAGTTTCCTAAGGTTACCTTTAGATAGATTAGTGTAGATCGAGGATGCATACAGAAGGGTAGAGATAAGATGTGATTGTGCTAAAGTAGTCCGTGCCTTAGGTGTAAGGAAGGGTTTTATTCTGTATAGTGAACCAATCTTTTATTAACTGTTTTATTGTGTTATTAATGTGGTGGTCAAAGCTAAGATTATTATCAATAGTAACACCAAGCAGTTTTGTAGTGGAGTCAGGAGTAATGTGAGAGTTATCACTTGCAGTGATAGTAAAATGTAGTTGAGTAGATTGTGTAGGTGAAAAAAGTAATAGTTTTGTTTTCTTGGGGTTAAGGAGAAGACATCTTTAGAGAACCATTGTTCAACGGTTGAAAAGGTAGCTTTTGTAAGGGATTGGAGTTCTGGTTGAGAGGAGGCTGTACAGATTAAAGTGGAATCATCTGCATATTGTATGCAGGTAGTGTTTTGGATAGATGATTGGAGATCATTAATAAAGATGGAGAATAAAAGTGGGCCTAGTATAGATCCCTGTGGTACTCCTAATGAGATGGGTAATAGAGTAGATAGAGAATTTTTCCAGAGTACTGCTTGATGTCGATCTTCTAGATATGATGAGAACCAGGTTAAAGAAGAGTCATCCAAGGCAAGGGATTTCAGTATGTGGAGAAGAAGTGTATGATTTACCATATCGAAGGCTTTTGACAGGTCTAGAAATAGAGAAGAGGTTAGTTTGTTGTTATTACGGTTACAGTTGATGGTATTGGTGAAAGAGAGTAGTGCAGTGGTAGTACTATGTGAAGGCCTAAATCCATGTTGGGTGTCAGCTAGTAGGTTGTTAAGGAGGAGATGGTTTAGTAGTTGTTTATGTATACATTTTTCCATAATTTTGCTAGAGGAGATAACAGTGCAATTGGGAAAGTTAGAAAGGTCGGTAGATTTGCCTCCTTTGTGTAAGGGTATGATGTGTGATATTTTCCAAATTGCTGGGAAAGCACTTTCTTTTATGGATCTGTTTATTAGAATAGAGACAGGATAGGCAATAGCTTTAGCTGCTACTTGCAGGAATTCAGCAGGAAGCTTGTCTGCTGAGGGGGTAGTGGGTTTAAGTTTGTGTAATAGAGATTGTATATAAGAGGTGGGTATGGGTTGTAGTTGGAGAGGAAGAGTCATTGAAGCTACTTAAGAGCAGTTGAGAGGTATCAGGAGATAGGTGGTTAGCAAGACTTTGTATGGATGAAGTAAAGAAAGTATTGAAATTATTGGCTATTAAAGTAGAGTCTTTGTGATTAATTTGCCTGGGGTAATTAGATTGTTAATAGTAGACCAGAATTTTTTTGGTTCTTTATTGGTGGATTGTTGTAGTTCAAAGTAAAAATTCTTTTTATCTGTTATGATAGCTTTTTTGGTACTGTTTCTGAGCTCTCTAAAGGTTTGATGATCTGTTGGGTTTCTAGAGGTTATTCAAGATTTATTTCTGAGAATAATTTTATGCTTAGTATTGGAGGTTAGCCAGGGTGCTGTCTTAGTCTTTGTTCTAATAGTGCGACTTGGGGCATGTTGATTTAGGATTGCAAGGAATGCTGAATTGAAGTATTCAACGGCTTTGTTAAGTGTGAGGTGTTTTAGAGGGGTCCAGTTATATTGTGAAAGTTCTGTTTGAAACTGTTCAGGAATAAAATTTTTTTTGGAGTATAGTGTTTTGTGAGTGGTAGGAAAGTTTAGGTTAGTTTTGGCTCTGACTACGTAAATGAGGGAGTGATCACTAATGTCGTCAGGAAGGATGCCAGTTTGGTAGTTTTGTAGGGGAGTTAGTAAGGATCCAGTCCAAGGTGGTTTCTTTTTGTTTTTGTTGGTTCTGGTGGGACCATTAATGAGTTGTTTAAAACCATTTAGGTTTATATGAGAAGTAGGGTTAATGTTGCTACATGATATCCAATCAATGTTAAAGTCCCCAAGAAATAGTGTTTCTTGAGGAAGTTTGTTAGAGATTTGTTCTAGAATGTGTTCTAGGGTAGGGATGTTATTTCCTGGGGGGATATATGCACAGATGATGTTTATTGCTCTACTATTGTTGATTTGTATTTTTGAGCAAATTATTTCAGCATTGTAGTTTTGGGAGAAGGAAAGGTCAAGAAGAGTAAGTTTTAGGTTAGTTCTATATATAATTGCTACTCCTCCACCTTTCTTGGTGGAGCGATCATGTCTTACAATGCTATAACCAGGTGGTTATAGCACCCCTATGTGACTAGACGGATTGCAAACTGGCTCAAGGACAGAACCCACATGGTTAGAATTGCTGGAGCCATTTCAGACTCCAAACCAGTTACAAGTGGTGTCCCACAAGGCTCAGTCCTGGGACCTCTCTTGTTCGGTATATATTTCTCTGAGGTACAGGCCAACACGGAAGGACTGTGGCTGACCAAGTTCGCAGATGACTGCAAACTGGGCGCCATAATCGACTCTCCAGCCGACAAGCATCCTCCAAAAGGGCCTCATAGAAACAGACAACTGGTGCCAGAGCCATGGCCTCAAGCTAAATGCCAAAAAGTGTATAGTCATCCCCTTTGGCAAAAACAAAGTGCCCACAAATTACCACATAGGTGGTAATCCATTAAGTACAGAAGAAGTAATTGGGGACCTGGGGACCCAAGTTGATAGCAATCTCTCATTTGACAACCACGTGGCCAAAGTGGTTAGAAAAACATTTTATATAGCCCACCTAATCATGAAGGGATTCACATCTAGATCAGGGGAGGTCATCGTGCCTCTTTACTCATCCCTCATCAGGCCCATAATTGAGTACAATGCCCCTTTTGGGATGTACCTTACCAGACACCTGCAGCAACTGGAAAGACCCCAAAAGTACCTCACCAAGAGGATCAAAGGGCTCAAACAGATGTCATATGCTGCCCGGTTAAAGAAACTCCAGCTCCACTCAGTGGCATACCGCCTGTTCAGAGGCGATCTGTGCCTGACGTATAAAGCCATGTCCAACCCAGAATTAATGGACATGCTGCACCTTCAAAAATCCAAATCCCATTGAGCTACGCGCTTGAGACTTGAACCTCAGCACTTAAATAAACAGGACATGCTGGAGGGACAGATTCATAACCCAGAGGCTCCCTTCACTCTGGAATAAAATCCCAGTCCAAGTTAGGCAGAGTCCCTCATTGACTCTCTTCAAGAGGAATCTTGAGTGGATGGGAGATCGTAGGTTTACCCCGGGTATAACTTCTGTGTCACTGTTAGACAGAGGCACAGTATACTAACCTCGAAAAAGGGCATAGCAAAATAAATTTAAAATGGGTGGCGAAAGCCTAACACATTCTGGCTAGGCTTATAAATGCCCTAGGGCAGATAGCCTAGTATGAACCTATGAACTACACTAATACAAAGCTGATATATGGAGATGTGAAATTCCACTCAGGGTAAGTACTGAGTTAAATCTGGAAAGCAGGTGTGACTTTTGGCTCCCTCAGTAGAAAAAGTTTTGGCTAAAAGGCAGGTTTCTTCTGCAATGACGGGGGTGACTGAATGAGAAACTACAGTTGGACAGAACAGTTGGAAAAGACAAGACCATGTATAGCATATCACCATTCTAAAGCCATGGATGAAAGGCTCTGTAGTTGGAAAAGAAATCAGTAAATCTGGTGAAAGAAAACTGACCTCTATGTCTGCAATTCAAATAAATGGCACCCTATCTAAGCAAGAGAAACAAGAGATGTGTAAGTTTCTGTTACTGTGTAAGGAAGTGTTTTCAGAACTGCCTAACAGAAAAAAAATGTAATTTAAAGTCATAAGATTATTTCAAGAGAAAAAGTTTAGCTTAAAACCTTACAGAATGCAGAGCCCCAAAAGAAAAGCCATACAGGAAATAGAAATTAAATGGCTTAAAGCAGACATAATACCCAGTTTCTGGTCAATGGCAGATCATGCCTACTATACCTGGTGGACTTCTTTCAGAAGGTCACCAAAGCAATCATTCACACTGCCTACTTTGACCTGGCCAAGGCATTTAACAGAATACCCCACTCGGGCATTGTTGACAAACTCAAGAGGTTAGGTACAAACCCGTATGTCACCCGGTGGATAGCCAACTGGCTCAAAGACAGGACTCAGGAAGTTAGAATTGGAGAGTCCACCTCTCCAAAAAGGCCAGTCACAAGTGGAGTCCCTCAGGGATCAGTCGTTGAACCACTCCTTTTAGGCATTTACTTATCAGAAGTCAAGGCCAATATCAGTGGTCCCTGGCTGACTAAATTTTCAGATGACTGCAAATTAGGAGCTGTCATTGAATCTCACACTGACACAAATGTTCTTTAGGAGGAGCTGACACAAACAACTGCTGTCAAAGCCATGGACTAAAACTAAATGCCAAGAAATACATAATCGTATCCTTTGGGAAATCATCCATCCCTGGTAACTATCATATTGACAACACACCCCTTAGAGTTGACCCAGTAGTCGGGGACTTAGGGAGACAGATAGTAATCTAGCCTTTGATCATAGTGCATCTACAGTGGTGAGGAAATAATTTTATGTTGTGAAACTTATAAACAAAGGTATGGCATCCATGTCCAAGGAAATCATTGTTCCACTGTATTCGGTATTCATCAGACATATCATTGACTACAATGCCCCCTTTGGTATGTACCTAACCAGGCATATCCAACAACTGGAATGTCCACAGAGGTTCTTCACTAAAAGAATACAAGGCGTAAGTAATATGTCCTATGCAGACTGCCTCAAGGCCCTATTCCTGCATTCTGTCTCCTACAGACTTAAGGGGAGATCTATGCCTGGCATACAGAGCATTGTCAGACTCCACTCTGATGGACCTACTGCATATCTACAAAACAAACAGCACCAGAATTACTCATTCTAAAGACTTAAATCT
This sequence comes from Protopterus annectens, assembly GCF_019279795.1. Taxonomy (NCBI): domain Eukaryota; kingdom Metazoa; phylum Chordata; order Ceratodontiformes; family Protopteridae; genus Protopterus; species Protopterus annectens. The sequence goes on along the minus strand of NC_056732.1, from coordinate 853,639,174 downwards.
TGCCTGTGATATAAACAGGACCTGATGAACAGATAGGTATGCATCCCAGAGACTACCCTGTCTAAGGAACAGGCTTCCCATCCATGTGAAGCAGAGTTCCTCCCTAATTCAATTCAAGTGCAACTTGGACAATTGGATGGGAAACCGGAAATTCATCTCTGGTTTGGCACCTATGTCTCTAATGGACACAAGTAACCTGTACATTCTTAATCTCCCAAGCCCATGCTTAAACTTATCAAGGGTATCAGAACTTGTCAAAGATTTGGCATGCATGACTAGGTTTAAAAAAGCCCTTGTGGTCATTAGCCTAGTAAACAACTATGAACCTACAATGGGGATCACAAAAAGTACAGTTGTGTACACTTACCATAAATGTAGATGTTAGAGTGTATTCACTGTTGCAATCTTCACATTTGGGTTATCTGCCTGCAGGTAGCCCTCAGCCAGCCTGAATACCAGTGTCTTGGATTCCTGCATTGGATGCGGTCTCTTCTTCCATGAAGTCAGGTCGTCAGGGGTATAAAACATGCAGCCGATGCCATTACATCAGTTTTTCTTGCCCCAGATGTCAGGTGCCCCCTCAATGGGAAGCAATTATATGTTATGGTACACCTACATCAAAAAGCAAATACACCAGAAAACTTAAATACACTAAACAAGGAAAGGTAGAGCTAATAGAAGTCAGGGGGCTGGAGGGAGGGTAACCAGGACTGCAACAGTGAATACACTCCAACATCTGCATTTATGGCAAGTGTGCACAACTGTACTATGTTCTTCGTGTTTTACTGTTGCAGTCATCACATTTGGGTTGATTCCCAAAGCTAAGGAAGGGAGGAGGAAGTTAGAGAGCATTAGGGCCAGCTATTAAGCCCTACAAGACTGCAGTGGCAAAACCAGCGCTGGATTTAGAAAAAATAGGCATGTGGTAATGCTTGGTGAAGGTATGTACAGAGCTCCAGGTAGCAGCTTCTAGGATGTCCCTGGTAGGGACTCCTCTGAGAAAGGCTGCAAAGGTAGATGCAGCCCTGGTGGAATGTGATCTTATCCCCCGTGGGGTAGGTTTTCCATGGTGCTTGTAGCAGAAATGAATGCAATGGGCTATCCATTTAGAAATGGTTTGCTTTGAAATGACCTTCCCCTCTGCTCCTGCAGCAAAGTCAACTAGTAGCTGTTCAGATTTTCTGAGTGGCTTAGTCCTGTCCAAATAAAATACAAGTTGTCTGTGCGCGTCCAAAGAGTGCAGTATTCATTCTCCTCTGTTTTGTGGATTAGGGGAAAAAGGTAGGCAAAGGAATGGACTGATTTAGGGCCACACTAGACACCACCTTGGGCATAAAGGAAGGAGTGGTCCTGAGGGAAACCCTGTCTGCATGGAAGATAATGAAGGGTTCCACTGCCATGAGGGCCTGTAATTCAGACACTCTTCTTGCTGAAGTGATGGCTAGAAGGAAGGCTGTTTTCCAAGAAAGGAATTTCAACTCTGCAGTTGAAGCTGGGTCAAAGGGAGGGAGAGTGAGCTTTTCCAAACAAAGTTAAGGTCCCAGGCTGGAGTAGGGGCTCTCCTGGGGGGTCTTAAGTTTTTGGCCCCTCTAAGGAAATGCTTTAGCAGGGAGTGAGAGAAGAGGTGCGGCTCAGTATTATGTGCTGAAATGGCAGAGACATGAATTTTAATTGGCGAGAAAGATAGGCCCTTGTGGAGCATTTCTGTTAAGTACTGAAGAATATGAGGTAAGCTGAGCACTGTTGTGCCCATCCCCTGAGTCTGGTTCCAGGAACAGTATCTTTTCCACTTTTCAGTATAGGATTTTCTAGTACTAGGCCTCCTTGCCTCCAGAATGACATGTAGCACATGCTTACTGAGGGATGCTATTGGAGAGCTCAAGGAATTAGCCAAGCTGCAAGATTCAGGGTTTGAAGATGAGGGTGCAGAATCTGGCCCACTTGCTGGGACAGCAGGGAAGGGAGTCCGAGGCAAGTGCCATGGTTCCAGCAGTGTCATACTGCACAAGAGGGGGTACACCAGTGCTGGCACGGCCAGTCTGGTGCAAACAGTACTGTCCTTGGCTTGCCCTGTTTGATCTTTAACAGAACCTTCGAGAGGTGAGGCAGAGAGGGAAAGGCATAAACAGAGAGGCTTTCCCAGGTAAAGGACAGGGCATCCACTTTCCAAGTTTGACTGTGGGAAGTCCTTGTGCAGAATTTGTCCAATTGGTAGTTCTGAGGGGAGGCAAATAGGTCTACGTCTGGAGTCCCCCATTTGTTCCTCAAGAGGTTGAATATTTTTGGTTCCAGTTTCCATTTGTGTGGGTCCACGAGATTTCTGCTTGGGTCACGTGCCAGTGAATTTAGATTGCCTGGCAGGAATTGAGCTTGTAGGCGCACTTGGTATCTCAAGCCTGTGTTCCACAGAGCCACGGCTAGTCTGCAGAGAGGGTACGAGTGGGTTCCCCCCTGCTTGTTTATGTACCACATAACTGTGGTGTTGTCTGTCTTTACCAATAACTGCCCTGGAAGGATGCGGTCTTTGAAGGCTGTCAGGGAATTCTGTACAGCTAACATTTCTTTTTGGTTGATAAGCAGGTGCATCTGTCTCTGGTTCCATTTGCCCTGAATGCACTGCCCTGCCAAGTGAGCCCCCCCCACCATGCATAGTCTAATGCATCTGTTAGGGTTTGGGCAGCAGGGGTTAGAATGAGAGGGAGCCCCTTGTTGTGGTAGTAGGCCTCTGCCCACCAAAGGAACTCTGTCTTTATACAAGGAATGATAGGAATCACTGATTCCAGGTCCTAAGAATGTTGACTCCACAGGCTTTTTCGATACCACTGTAGCTTCCTCATATGCAGTTTTGCATAGGAACTAGTAGAATGCAAGAGGCCATGAACCCCAGGGCTTGCAGAAATTTCCTTGCAGATAGATGGGGCTTTGTGGTCAAAAGTTTGAAGTAGGTTGTCGAATAAACTTGTTTCTCTGGAGTGAGGAAAGCCATCTCGGAAGATGTGTTCAAGCTTGCTTCCAGGAATACAATCTGTTGGCAGGGTACCAAGTGAGATTTATTTTCATTTATGGTGTACTCCAGTGAGGTTAGAAGTTTCTTTACAAATGTCAGATGTTCTAATAGCAAGTCCTGGCTTTCTGCCTGAATCCGACAATTGTCCAAGTATGGGTATATTTGAATATTTCCCTGCGTGCAAAATGCAGAGGCTGGAGCTAGACACTTTAATACCCTGGGCGCAGTAGATAAGCCAAAGGGAAGTGCAGAGGACTGATAGTGCATGGAGCCTGCCCTGAAGCGTAGGTATTTCCTGCAAGATTCCCTTTTTGGAATGTGCAGGTAAGCTTCCTTTAAGTCTAACGTTGCCAACCAGGCATCTTTGCCTAGCATAGGAAGCAGCTGCTGAAGTGTTAGCATTCTGAATTTTGGGATTACCAGGAAGGTGTTTAGAATAGAGAGGTCCAGGATAGGACGCCAGGAGCTATCTTTTCTGGGTACCAGGAAAAGTCTTGAATAAAACTCTTGTCCTTTTTGTTCTGCTGGCACAGGTTGAATAGCCCTGATACTTAGAAGAGAGAAACTGCTGTTGGGCCTCCACCCACTGATTTGGGGGTATGTCTGGCCAACCATTTGGGGTTGGTAGTGTGTGGAAGTGGAATCTGTATCCTTGGGAAACTATATTTAAAACCCATTTGTCCTGGGTAATGAGTTCCCAGGTTTTTGCATGCAGGGCGAGTTTTCCTCCAAAGGGAGCAGGCAGTTGAGCAGGGCTTGGAAGGGCTAAGGGTAAGTCATTGTGCCATTTTTCCGTAAGGGGGGGTGGCTTACTACTCCCTGCTTTGGAAGTTGGAGTCCCCCACTGCTTAGGCCTGTGCGCAGCCTGAGACTGTAACCCGAGTGGTCTGCTGTTACTGGGTTTGGACTGAGAAGGCCTGAAAAAGACTGGAAAGGACCAATTCTTTGAAGGCCAATGCCTACTAAATCTGGGAGGCTGTACTTATAGGAAATATTTAACTGTCTGCATAGATTTAGCTTTTTCCTCCATCCTTTTGAGGACTTCTGCTTTGTTGCCAAACAGGTGGTCTTGGTTTAAGGGAGCATCCAATAATTTAGCTTTAACATGATCTGGCAAGTTTTGCTCCTTAAGTCAAGCATGCCTTCTAAGTACAGACCCAGTGACAGCAGCCCTGCAAGATGCTTCTAAAGAGTCAAAACCACATTGCAAAGTTCTGTTTACCAACTTGTTCTGCAAAATGCATTAAATCCTGTAATTCTTTGTGTTCAGCACAGTCAGGAATCAACATAATTTTCTGTTTTAGTTGTCCCATAATATGCTGGTACTTTAACATATGAAACTGGCAATTTAAAGCTCTAATGGTCAAAGTAGCAGAAGTGTATACCTTCTTACCACATCTGTCCAAGGCTCTAGAATCTCTATCAGAAGGGGTAGGATTTTTGGCAGCAGTAGCCTTAATGCCTTTTGGTCCTTGGGAAATGGTCTCTGGATATGCAGTAGGATTCTTGAACAGGAACTTGTGAGAGTCAGGTACTCTAATACCAGTCAGGTTTTCTGGGAGCAGGAGGTAAAGTGTCTGGGGAAAGACTAGATTCCAAGAAAGCATCATCTACTATGTCCAGAACAAGAGGGATAGCTAAAGGCCTGTACTGAGGAAGGAGTAAGAATTCCCTAAGCCTTGTTTTGGAGTCAGAGTAATCTTGGCTTTCCCAGTAGAAATGCTCCTTAAGAGTGTGCAAGGTTTCACAATCTTCTGGAGGGGAAGAAGAGGGAATGGAATTCTATGCATCAGAATCATCATAGGTAGATAAGGGCAAATCCTGGTCATCAGAAGGAACAGAAATATCAGATTCCTGATCAGAAGAATCAGAAGGAAATTCAGTTCTAGGTCCCTTAGAGGGGGAAGGCTGGCTTCCCCTAATTAATGTAATAAGGTCTTCGGCCATTTTAAGCATTTGTTTTTTAGGCATATGGGCCTGAGCATGCGGTTTGGACGTCGGTTTTCTAGGTGTGGATTGCGTTTTAGGATTGGATGAAGAAGATGGTGTCGGTTTAAAATGCAAGTCTGTAGGCCTGAATACACCCTCATAAGTCGGTGCCTGCACAGCGGCTCCGGACCAATCCTAGGTAGAGACAGCTGCAGGTGCCATAGTCGAAGAAGCATCTCACGGCATACCGTACTCCGAATGGGTCTCAGTAGAGGCCTGCAAATCTGAGGTAGCGGGTATTAGGGGCTGCGAAAGCGCCGGAGTACCAGCAGACTGGCGAATAGCTTAACAGAAGCGTCATCTGCAGATTTGGACCTACGCAGTCTGTCTCTGTCTTTATCTTTAGGTTTTTTCGGAAGATCGGTAGTTGGATGGCTTAACCAACCCATTTCAGAGTACTGATACGGAGTACCAAAATAATTTGCTGCAAAGATAGCCCGACGAATAGTTCGGGGGTTGAACAAGGAACAACACAGACAGCGAGGGATGTTGTGGTCTGGGCCTAAGCAAGGGATGCAGTACGAATGAAAATCTTTACGAGGTATTTGCTTTCCACAGGTAAGACAATGGTTAACTTTTACTAACATTGGTTGGAGCAAAAAAAAAAGATCCCCAACGGGGTACTTAAGACTTGGGTTCTGAAATTTGAAAACAAAAATTTCAGGAGTTGGCCGACCAGCACTTGCGAACTGCTTCTGCTTTGGACACCGCACGGCAAGAAAGACTGATGTAATGGCGTTGGCTGCATGTTTTACACCCCTGACGACCTGATGTCATGGAAGAGACGACAGCATCCGACGCAGGAATTCAAGACTCTGGTATTCAGGCCGGCTGAGGGTTACCTGCAGGCAGATAACCCAAATGTGATGACTGCAACAGTGAAACACGAAGAACATTGAGAGTAGCAACACCACAACATTGCTGCCAAAACCTAAGGGAACAATATAGGAGCTGCAGTGATGGTAGGAAGAAGAATGGCATTACGAAAAGGTGACAACAGCTCAGTGCTAAGGCTGGAGAAACTAGTAAAAATGCTGGAAAAGCTAAGAGTCTTAAATGTATTGAGTGAGCTATAGCCAATCAAAGGTAAAGTACTGCATTAGCCCAATTTGACCCCACTTCCCCATACACAAAACAGGCACACATCCCATTTGCTAGCCGTGAAAAGTACAGTTTTGTACCTACCATAAATGTAGATGTTCGAGGATCCACATTGCTGCAGTCCTAACTATTGGGTAGTCCGCTGTCCAGTCGGCCCGAATACCAAAGTATATGGCTGACGTCGGTCACGGCGCATTAGACTGACGTCAGTACGTCAGGGTACTAATGCGCATGACCGACGTCATATCCTCAGTCTTTTCTTGCCCCAGATGTCAGAAGACCCTAAAAAGACAAGGCCAAAACCAAAACACACCAAACACACCTGCACCAAAACATATACAATATATACAAAGGTACCAGAATATAGTCTCACCTACACAACCACCCCTAAACATAGAGGGAAGGAGGAGGGAAATGGACTGCAGCAATGTGGATCCTCGAACATCTACATTTATGGTAGGTACAAAACTGTACTATGTTCTTCATTCCACATTGCTGCAGTCCTAACTATTGGGTAGAATCCCAAAGCAGAGGTAAGGGAGGCTGGCAAATCAAAAGGAAGCAGGAGCTGATAACATGCCTTGCAAAATAGCTGTGGCAAAACCAGCCCTAGACTTAGAGTAGAGAGGAAGGTGGTAATGCTTAGAGAAAGTATGCACTGAACTCCAAGTAGCTGCCTCCAAAATATCTTTAGTTGCCACCCCCCTTAGAAATGCTGTTGAAGTGGCAGTAGCCCTAGTGGAATGAGGCCTAATCCCAGCTGGAATCTCTTTGCCATGATGGGAATAACAAAATGCAATGCAAAACCCAATCCACCTAGAAATAGTTTGTTTTGACACAGGCTTGCCCTGCGAACTCAAAGCAAAAGAAACAAACAACTGCTGAGACTTTCTAGAATCCTTAGTCCTGCTTAAATAATAACGCAATTGCCTGTGTACATCTAAAGTGTGCAAAATCTTTTCCCCTTTATTTTGGGGATCTGCATAGAAAGTAGGCAAATGAATAGTTTGGTTTAAAGCCACACTAGAAACCACCTTAGGCATAAAGGAAGGATTAGTGCGTAATGATACCCGATCCTTATGAAAAATCATAAAAGGCTCAACCGCCATAAGGGCCTGTAACTCAGAAACCCTTCTTGCAGAAGTAATGGCCAACAAAAAAGCAGTCTTCCATGACAAGTATTTCAGGTCAGCAGTAGCTGCAGGCTCAAAAGGTTGTAGAGTAAGTTTCTCCAACACAAAATTGAGATCCCAAGCAGGAGTAGGAGCTCTACGTGAGGGTCTTATATTCTTTGCCCCCCTAAGAAATTGCTTGAATAAAGGATGTGAAAACAATGGTGGGTCACAATCATAGTGAGCTGAAATTGCTGCAGCATGAATCTTAATGGAAGAGAAAGACAAACCTTTGTCCAATAACTCAGTAAGATATTGAAGAGCCACACTCAAATTAGGCTCCGAAATCTCCAAATTCTGTGCTGCAGTCCAAAATAAAAATCTCTTCCATTTTTCTGCATACACTTTCCTTGTACTAGGTCTTCTGGCTTCCATAATCACATTTAAAACTTGAGGAAGTTGAGACCTGCTGTCTGTCAAAACAGAATATGCCAGGCTGTTAGATGAAGAGTTTGAAGCTTGACATTGAGCAGATGACCGTCCCTCTGAGACAATAGGTGTGGAATCAAGGGTAAAGGCCATGGAGGCTTCCTTACCAGACTCCTCAGTAATGGGTACCAGTGCTGCCGAGGCCAATCTGGAGCTATTAAAATCATCCTTGGCTTGTCTCGTCTGACCTTTAGAAGCACCTTTGGGAGAAGAGGCAGAGGTGGAAAAGCATACACATGAAGATTTTTCCAACTGAAAGAAAGAGCATCCACTTTCCAAGCTGTGTGATGAAATCCCGTGCAAAACTTTGGCAGCTGGTGGTTTAGTGGAGAAGCGAACAGATCTATGTCTGGAGTTCCCCATGACACTGTCAATTTTTGAAATACATGAAGATCCAGTTTCCACTCGTGGGGATCCATGATTTGTCTGCTTAACACATCTGCTAAGGAGTTCTGTGCTCCGGCAGAAACCTTGCCTGAAGAGTTAGTTGCAAGCTGAGCGCAGTCTCCCATAAAATCATTGCTTGCCTGCACAATGGGTAAGAATGTGTTCCCCTTGTTTGTTGATGTACCACATGACAGTTGTGTTGTCTGTTAGAATCAACACCTGCCCTGGAAGAAGTAACTCCTTGAAAGCCATTAATGCAAACTGGACTGCTAACATCTCTTTCATGTTGATATGTAGATGCTGTAGTCTGGCAGGCCACTTGTCTTGTATCCACTTTCCATCTAGATGAGCTCCCCAAGCAATGTCTGAGGCATCTGTCGTTAGAATCTGACTTGCCTCTGGCGGGTCACAGAGAGTCCCTTGTTTAGGTGACATTCCTGAGCCCACCACAAAAATTCCTTTTGAATGCAAGGTATTATTTGAATGACAGTGTCCAAATCCTGGCAGTGCTGTGTCCATAGATTTTGAGATACCATTGCAGCTTCCTCATATGCAGTTTGGCATTGGGAAGCACCAGAATACAAGATGCCATGAACCCTAAGGCTTGAAGGACTGTCCTTGCAGTCAGCCCGGACTGAAGAGATAATTGATGGAAGTAACTGGAAAGATTCTTTTGTTTGTCCGGGGTTAGAAAGGCCATCTGGGCTGCTGTATTCAGTCTCACACCCAGAAAGCACATGTCTTGAGAGGGTACTAGACTGGACTTTATTTCGTTCACAGAATACCCTAGGCATCTTAGCACTGCTATGACATATTCCAAATGCTGTAGAAGGTCTTCCTTTTCTTGAGCCAGAATCAGGCAGTCGTCCAAGTAAGGATAGATTTGAATTCCTTTTAGCCTGAAGTAAGCTATCACTGGAGCCAGAACCTTTGTGAATACTCTGGGCGCAGTAGATAAGCCAAAGGGCAATGCAGAGAACTGATATTGAGAATTTCCAGCTCAAGCGGCAGATACTTTCTGCAACTTAGTCTTATAGGCACATGAAGGTAAGCTTCCTTGAGATCTAAAGTTACCATCCAGTGATCTTTGCCCAGTAGAGGTAAAAGCTGTTGTAACGTCAACATTTTGAACTTTGGAATTTCCAGATAAGTGTTGAGGATAGATAAATCTAAAATTGGTCTCCACGTGTTCCCCTTCTTTGGTACTAGGAACAGGCGAGAATAAAATCCTAGGCCCCTTTCTGGCACAGGAACTGACTGAATGGCTCCTATTTGGAGTAACAGAGAAATTTGTCTGCGAGCCTCTGTTCTTTGTAGAGGAGGAATGTCTGGCATGCCTTTGAAAGGAGGCAAGGTATGGAAATAAAACCTGTAACCGTGGTGAATGATATCCAGAACCCATTTGTCTTGGGTAATTAAATCCCAATTTTCTTTGAAAAGAGACAGTCTTCCTCCTAGAGGTGCCAGGCGAGAAGGTACTGGCAGCTGAAAAGGCAGGTCATTGGGTCTGCTTATGAAAGGACTGACCCCTGCCCTCACCAGAAGTCTGAGCAGGTGAACTCCCTGTCCTAGGCCTAAAAGAACCTTGAGCCCTGCCCCTACCACGTCTAGACCTACCCCTAGACTGGGAATCATAAGCAGGATAAGTCCACCCCTTAGTAGGCCAATTTCTACTAAACTTGGAGGCTGCACCTGCAAAAATCCTTAACAGTTTGCATAGACTTAGCCTTGTCCTCCATTTTCTTTAAAACTGCTTCCACAGGCGAACCAAACAACACATCAGACTGTAAAGGAGCATCCAAAATCCTTGTCTTAACATGCTCAGCTAAGTTCTGATCCCTCAACCAGGCGTGCCTACGAAGAACAGAACCAGTGGCAGCCACCCTGGAGGAGGCCTGCACAGCATCAAAACCACATTGCAAGGAATGTTTACCCACTTGTTCAGACACATGAACTAAGTCCTGCAACTCTTTACACTCAATACCTTCCGCCAGAGCATCCACCTTAGATTTCAACTGTGAAAGAAGATAATTCTGATATTTTAACATGTGAAACTGACAATTCAACGCCCTCATGGCTAAAGTGGAAGAAGTATACACTTTCTTTCCCCATCTATCCAAAGCCCTTGCCTCTATCAGGAGGGACAGGATTTTTAACAACTGAGGCCTTCACCCCTTTAGGCCCCTGAGAGACAGTTTCCGGGTCTGCCCTAGGACTCTGAAAAAGATACTTATGAGCGTCAGGCACCCTATAATACCTATCCGGTTTAACTGGGGCAGGAGGCAAAGAATCCGGATTCAGGGAAGCCTCTGCAAAAACATCTTCCACCACATTCAAAACAGGAGGTATAGCTAAAGGCCTATGCTGGGGTAAAAACAAGAATTCCCTAAGCCTTTTCCTGGAATCAGAGAAATCTTGACCTTCCCATTTAAAATGCTCCCTCATGGAATGCAGAGTCTCTGAAAATGAAAAATCCTCAGGAGGAGAAGCTGAAGGAGTAGAATCATCCACATCAGAATCAGAATAAGGAGGGTACTCCTGCAAGTCTTCAGAAGACTCAGAAGCCTCGAGCATTGCTCAAAACTCTCAAACTCAGGTTCCACCCTAGGCCTCTTATCAGGAGGGGGCATAGAACCCCTTATCATAGTAATCAAATCCTCTGCCATTTTAAGCATATGTTTCTTAGGCAAAGACCCTGAGGCACTAGGAGAAACTCCCACTGAAGCAAAACTTGGCCTGCCCTTCAAAGAAGCCTTGGAAACAGAAGGGGAGGCTCTAACCACCTTAGGAAGAGAAGGAAGAACAGCCACCTGAGAAGCCCCCTCAGCCTGGCCTACTTCCTGAGAGGATACATCCTGTAACAGTAAAGTCTCTCCCTGAGACTCCAAAGAAACACCTGGCAAAACCTCTGGCTCCACTGAGCCCTCTAAAGAACCGACGTCTGGGACTGTCGGTTCTTCCACTCTAGGCTTTGCTGCTTTGTCCTTAGCATCCGACGGCATTTTATAATTACAACGCTTCCCAAACACTAACCTGGCACAGTCTAACCTTCTCTTAATAGTGCGTTTGTTAAATCTAGCACAAGAGCGACATCCAACAACGTCGTGCTCAGGCCCTAAACAAGGTATACACAAAGTATGGTAATCCCTATGAGGTATCTGTTTCCCACAAGAAATACAGTTATTCACTTTTTCTGACATCCGGTTAAATACTGAGGCAAGAAAAACCAAAATATTCAACTTTGATTCGGTCTGAAACTCTGGCTTCAGAAACTTTCAGAACGCCAACCTGCACTCGCAAAATTGCTTCTGCATCGGACCATGCGGCAAAAAAGACTGAGGATATGACGTCGGTCATGCGCATTAGTACCCTGACGTACTGGCGTCACGCGCCGTGACCGATTTGGTATTCGGGCCGACTGGACAGCGGACTACCCAATAGTTAGGACTGCAGCAATGTGGAATGAAGAACATCCCATCATTTCAAGCTGAGGACAGTCAAATGTAGCATACTGTGGTGATTTTCACCATTTGGGAGAGTGCAAGGGACCAAAAATGTATAAAAATTTTGAAAGTAATGCTTAGAGGGCTGATACAATGAGCTCACTGCAAATAAATAACGTCTGTAGCTGTATTACACAGAGTTCACTGTAAACAGAGTAGGCTTTACTTAAGAGTAGAATGATGCTTACTTGTCTCTTTAAAACAGGAAAGATACCTCACTGTATTAGTGACAGTAGGTCTGTTTAATGAGCTAGTGAAGTTGTAAAAATGGACAGAGAGAAGCCTAAACACAGAGCATGTATACTCTGTGAAAGGAGAGAGGGTGTCCAGAGCAATGGATCTGAGAAGCAGAGTCAACCACAGTGAAGGAAAACCAGGAAGTGCAAATTAGAAACTGATCTTGACAAAGTAACCCAGAGAGACCTTTAAAACTGTTTATCAGCAGTACAACACTGAGTATAAGACTAAGTTAAATGTACTTGCTTGATTTTGGTTAAACAATAAGACTGTTTGACTTCCAAGATGGCTGCATACTGAGTAACAGCATAAATTTCAGCTTTCCCAGTGTGAAAACAGAAACTCAGAAAAGAGAGACAGTGACTTTGTCTTTTGGGCAAACTTCAGTTACTGGCTTGTAAGTGCACTGCCTGAATGCAAGCAAAGAAATGTAGACAACCTGAAAGAAAAGGGGAGGATAAAACACTGTCTGGTAATAATCCTGCAAATGTTCAGCAAAAAAAAAAAAAAAACAGTTCAAGCTCCAGCTTTGGTGCAAGATGCGACTTTTGGTAATCTAGGGGAATAAATAAGTCAATTGTGTTCACAGCTGATTAAAACAGCCAAAAACAATGAAGGAGTATCACCACCTCAAATAAAAGCCTTGGAAAAAAGGAAGACACTTTAAATAGATATTCAGATGAGCAGAAAAAATGCAAAAATCAAAGGCTGAAATGAAGAAAAGGATGGATGAGCATGAAGCTGCTCAAGAACAGACGTTTCAAAAATGGTGGAATTAGAGGGCAAAGCATGTAGGGAAAATATGAGCTTCTTTTCCGGACCAGAGAAACTGTTAGGAAAAGATTGTGTTAATATTATGAAAGCACAAATAAGCAACTGGACTGGTTGTCTATAGTACAAGTGTTAACTGAAAGGGCACATTGTGTGTATGCTACAAACCTGTCCATGAGAAAGCAGCCAAACCCACCAATAGTAAAGATGCAATCCTACCAGCAGAAAGGGTTGCTTCTTCCAAAACTGTAGCAAAAGGACAAAATACTAAAATTTGGAGACAGCTGAGTGTTTCTGGAAAATGATTACTCACTGTTGACCAGGAGAAGAGTAAATTTATTCTAGCAATCAGGGAATATCGAGAAGCCGGTTAAGATTCAAGCTGCTGTATTGAGCTATATTCAGAATATTTTTTTTCCAGGAGGGTCAAAGTAATTTTTTGATGCAGAACATGCTAAGGATGAAATATTAAAGTTTGTCCAACAAAAAGTGAGCTATCAAACAGAAGGGGATTCTGCTTCTTATTTTTCTGATAATAAAGCTCAGAGATACTATGCCAGTGAAATGTTTTCCAATGCTCCAAAGACAAATGCTTGAGAGACAGAAAAAATGCAAAGGAGTTGACTAGAAGAATCAGAAGTACGCTGGAAATGAACCAGAGACAGGAGTTGGAAAATGGAGAACAGGAAAAAAAAACAACTCAGAAATTAGGGAATAAATGTGGGATTACAAATGCATCAACCACATTTGTGAAATATGGCAGAACAGGAAAACCTAGAAATATTGGACTTTTTTGACTTTGTTAAACTTGTAGGGGATTCCAAAGCATATGCCCTACTTCTTGTCACTGACATTTGGAAACCACTAAGCAGAGGGGAAGAAGGAAAGAAGCAACTGTAAGTAAAAATTTTTGTTCTTAACAGCATTTTTATAAAGCATGAAATAGATTGCTGGCTATATGGTAAAACGTTTTCAGTTATTTTTGTGTGCAACATAGATACTAAAGTAAACAGGTGCAATTTTTCCCTTCTTTCTTTCTTCTTGTTCAGTTTTAAGAAATGCAGGTACTGAAATGTAAAAGCAGAAAAAAGTATAACCAAAAGGGCATGATACAAGCAAAATCAATGTTTTTTTTTTTTTTTTTACTTTTGCATACAGGAATGACTGAATCAAGGCCCTTGGTTTGATCTAACACTTTTTAAGTGGAAGCAAGTAAATAAAAGAACACTGAATATAATGAAAGGTTTTCCTTTAGCAAATAAATGTTTACAGTGCAACATGAGAAGCTTGCAGCTGAAGGCACCTGTGTACCTGGTTCTCATGATTCTATGGAGACAATTTGATAAGGGCAATAAAGACAGAACACTTTTCTCTTATTGGCTAAAACACAATGTTTTCTGAAAGCATTCAAATTGTTTTCTACATCTGGGAGAGGAATAAAGCTAAAGACAAAAATAGACATTTAGTGTAAGTAGACACACAGGCTGTACCTATGCATCTTAGCATGAATAACCCTCATTATAAGTCAGTTCAAGCATGAGAGTGTAGCTATCAGTCTGGGATAATTTTTATTATGACAGGTACACTGCGTTATTTGAAGATTTACATAGTTTTGTGTGTTTGCATTAACTTAATAGTTTATGGGAGCTTTCTGGGGCGTGTGTCTTTTTTGAGGGTTTTCATTAGAACATAAAGTCTTGTAAGATATGACAAAGTCAAATGGATATGGCAAGAAATAACTGTATAAAAGATCAACCTGCCAAACATTAGTGTATGCATATCATACAAAGTTGAAAGTAGACATTTTATGGTATACATAACTGGTGGGAATAATAACTTATTATAATGGCAATACTTTCCATATTATCTATGAATGATAATGGTCTCAGATATATACAAAAAAAGAAAGATTAGTAAACTATATTAAAAAATGCAGAGTACAAACAGCTATGCTACAGGAGACATATTTGGGAAATAAATGAGTATGTGAATTTGATAAAGAAATAATTTCAATATGGTTATTCAGTGGAATATCTGGGGCAAAGGGAAGGGGGAGTACTTATATTAACTGCTAAAATAGCTCCAATAGTAACAGAAGAGAACAAAAAGATAATAATGGTAGATTTGCGCTAGTAAGGGGCTACTGGCAAGGGAGGAGTATTAGCTGGCATATATTTATATTCCACCTGAAACTGCTATAATGGAAATTAAGAAAATTCTGGGATGAATAATCAGCATCCAGCAGGGAGTATTACATATAGGTGGGGAATGGAATTTGATTTGCAACAGTGAGTACATATCTCAGAGGTCTAGAAGGAAAAAATATAACAAAAGAAGGTAGATACTTGAAGTCTACAAAAATATTTAGTATGAAAGATGTGAATTCGGTAGTTGCAGCTCGGAGATAAGTTACACGTTATTCTACAAGTTTCAAAAACTGAGCTAGGCTAGACAGAAATATTTCACAGGAACATGCACATTTAATTGAAAGTTTTGATAAGCATCCAATAACTATTTCAGGTCATGTGCCAAGAACTAAAATAAGAATTTAGGTTAAGGAAATAGAAATGAAACACTGGTGCTTCCCTACCTACCCGTTAAATAGAGATGAATTCAAGGAATGGGTACTGGAAAATTATTCAGGAGTTATTAGGGAAGATAGAAATTTCTTCAGAAAAACTACAGCTAGGGAGTGGGATAAAATGAAAGTGAAGTTTAAAAAATAGGGCAGAAATAAAAGAAGAGATATGATTAAAACGTAAGAAAAAATATTTAGAAGGACTGACAAAGGATGAAGTATTGCAGAATGGATTAAATCTCACAGAACAAGAAGTGCAACTGCAGAGTGCTAAAGAGAAATAAGGGACCTTCATCAATAAAATGCATGAGTTTAGAAAGAGTGCTGTTAAGCAACTGTTTCTGATAACTTCAGAGCACAAAAGATTTTGGCACAATGGCTCAGACAACAGAAAGTAGAAAGGGCTGTTGCCAAGCTTGGGGAGCCTATGGCAAGGAAAATAACCAGAGATCCTGTAGCGCTATTAGACATATTTTCAAAATTTTATGAAAATCTGTATAAAGCACGGAAATGTGAAAATCCAGAAAGTACCAATGGAAATGTTTATGGAAGAATTAAATATGTTAAGTTTATAGGCAGATGAGTCTTATTTACTAACAGAGCAGGAGGAGATGAGAAAAATGGTGATGTATAATCAATCTACAAGAAAGGCTCCAGGAATAGATGGTAGTCCTGTGGAAGTTTGGAAGCTATGAGGAAAGAAAGTGAAAACTCTAGAAGGCTTTGTTTAACAGTATTTTAAAAGGAGAAGCACCACCAACATCCTGTGGTGGCTGTAATAACTAAAGATAAAGACCCATCAAAGCCAGGTCCATATAGGCCCATTTCGACTCTAAACCATGGTTATAAAGCATTTATTATGTATATAACAGCTAAAAGAATGGCAAAGGTCAAGCCATAATTTATAGATATGGATCAATGCAGTTTTGCGGAGAGGAGGCAAACATTTGACATTAACAGAACAATGATGATCCAGAGGGAAGTAGAATATAAGAAAATGCCAGTGTTGTTGGTGGGCCTTGATGCAGAGAAAGCATTTGAAGAGTGAGCTGGAATTTTAGGAGTAGGGCAATGGAAGAATTTGCATTCCCTGACAAAATAATAAAGTTAAGTAGGAGGATATATGAGGGATCAGAGGTGAAAATTAAAGTGATGGGGTTCCTCTCTGATAAGCTCTGTTTGAAAAGAGGAACCAGGCTTTCTCCTTTGTTATTTGGATTGTATTTAGAAACACTGGCAAAGAAAATAAGGGGCTCAGAAATTCAACGATATAATTGGTATGGTAATCAAGAAAAGCTGGGCATACTTGCAGATGATATTATTTTGTACCTGAAAAACTGGAAAAGGACATTTCGGTATTATGGAACATTCTGAGACAGTTTCAAGTGTTTTTGGGATACCGAATTAATAAGGATAAAACAAAGGCAATAAAGGCTGTAAACTATTTACCAACCCACAAACTGGTTTAGCAATACCCGTATTTATGGGGATAAGATGAATTAAGTACTTAGAAGTATGGGCTAAAAGGGATTATGTTATGGCAGTTAAGGATATGTGGGAAAAGACTAAACAAAAGATGATATAAAAACATCTAAACTGGAAGCTCTGTTTTATGGATATGAATAGCAAGATACAAGCATTCAATTTTTTTAGTCCCTTTAGTTTTACACACAGGTCAGCCAAATTGTTATCAACCAGAGGAGAAGTTGAGGATAGCAATTAATAAAGCATTGAAGGATTGTATCTGGGAGGGGAAGAGGGCAAGAAACAAGTGGGATAAACTGATCCTTCTGTGAAGATAGGTGAAGGCTGCCAGCCTAGCCAGATAGAATTCTCTTAAATGTGAAAAGACTGCATTGGATATTGAACTGCAAAAATGTAACAGTGCACTCTGCTGTAAGAAACTAAGTCAAGCATTTCAGGACCGTCTTTGATGTCAAAATTCGGAGCCGATATGTCTGATTGAAGAAATTCTGCCCATTGTTTTAACGCCAGTTACTAGCTAGCATTTGCATGTATACATGTCCTTTATTGCTCTGGTTTCTGACCAGGTGTAAAGAATGTAAATGTAGTTTCTGTAAGCCTGGGAACACCAGAGAAGTGTGAAGAATTATGTCATGTGAAGCAGCTTTGTGTTATCAATTTAAAGAGAGAGAATCAGAGAGCTCAGAGCATTTGTCTTGAGAACATCCAACTCACCACTCTGCCTGTGTCTATATGTAAGAAGGATTTTAGAACTGTGATTTCTCTTAGATACAGCTAGGAAATAGGAAGATTAGACTAGTTTGTTTTTCTATGATATCAGAACATTTCTACTGTATTATTTTAAGTATTTCTCTGTGATATCTGAACTCTTTACTAGCACTGTGTAGTAAGAAGTATTGTCTTGTGTTTTTATTACTTATTATTAAATATTTTTAAACCTTTCAACTGTGGCTGTTTTATGTAAAGTTCATTTAAGCTCTAGACTACATTGCATGTATACAGTGATACTGTACCAAGTCAGTCTAATAAGCCTTGACTGTTCAGTCACACTTACAATTTGGATAATAATATTGCACAGTAATAATTGGGCACCCTTTCAGAACGGCCTTTGAGTAGCTGATATTAGTGGGTGGTGGCAGCTGGTACTACCGTATAGTCTGGGTAAAAGGGGCACAGCTGGAGAACCTGTGCCAGCCTTCCGCAGGAGTGTCTGTGTAGTTGTATAAAAATCTTATCTTAAAGTGTGTGTGTGTGTGTGAGCTACTTGGGCAGGGACACAAAGCACTGGTTAGACAGAGAGGGTGCTGGAGGTTTTAGCTTGCCCACTAGGCTGAGACCTCGATCCTTTAGCTGTGCCAGTGGGGAGTGGAGGCCTGGAGAGAAAGGGAGCAAACAGCTCCAAACTGACTGTGATCTCTGTGTGCTGTTAAGGGAAATTGTACTTTACTGTATGTGTATTTATTATCCTTTCCCTATATGGACGCCCCTCACTGGTGTTAGTGGTGAGGATTGAGGCTCCTTGATTGCTGGGCCAGTGCATGGGCGTCACACCTTCCAACAGAACAATGTGGTTTGAGATGACCTGATTTGAAGGGGTATTTCAGAGTTAAACAGTTTAGACTCCTATACATAGCACAAGCAGAAAGCTAAACTTCAACATAGACAGGGCTGATGATGAAACGGGGATGTGGGACTCAAGAAACAAGGAGAGACTAGGATTCTGAATGCAGATTCTTAAGGAGAATAACAATAACCATATAGAATATTGTATTCATAAGTAGAAGAAAGTATTCTAAGAACTAAGTCAATGCAGGAATGGAGAAAGGAGATTCTGCCTATAGGGATGACTGTAATTAGCAGTTCACAGAATATGCAAGAGGAGGCTGAAATTTACTGAAGAAAACTGACAAAGGAACAAGTAAGGAAAGTAAATAATTAGAGAGGTAAAAGTAACAGAATGGAAAGAGTCCAAAAATTAATTTGGACTGCTGGCTAGAGTATGGGGCAAACAGAAAGGAATAAGGGGTTCCTAAATGAAAGACCAGCACTGGTACAGTTTTTGTAAAATCTAAAAAACAAGTTGCTGTTAAAAAGGATAATTAGTAGGGCATATAAAATACTGCATGACTATACGAATCAATCAGGGGCGGCTAGAACAGACTGGGAAGAGAGACTGGATAAGCACTCCCAAAGAAACAATGGGAGGATATATGTATGGCTCCCAATATGCAATAGAGTAGAAAACTGAAGATCCTTGCTTTGAAGTGTTTGCATAGGTAATTTGTATACCCCAAGCAGACTTCAAAGATTTTTTCCTCAGGTAGATGGCAAATGTTGGAGGTGCGATGGAGAAGAAAGAGGCAACTGGGAACATATTTCTAGGAGTATAACAAGTTGGCAGACTTCAAAAATTCCCTGTAGATTACTCTGTCAGAAATACTAGGTGAGCAAATTGGTGCAATTACGGAAATTATTTTTTGAGCTGTTATTCAGAATTGGAATTGCCTAGACTTAGTAAGGCATTGTTGAGTAATTCTGGTGCCGGCCAAAAAAGCAATTACTAGAAAATGAAAATCAAAGTCTAAACCAACCATACTAGAAACTGTGAATATATTTACAGAATTAAAAGAAGTGCAAGTGGGATCTTTAGAAAAGGGTAAGATCAAATAACACAAAAAAAGTGGAATTGTGGAAACAATACTTACAGAATAATGTTTTGGAGGAGGAATGAAGTTTGTATAAAAGATTATAGGTGGCGTATGATGTTTGCAGCTGAAAATAATGTCAATATCGTTTGTTTTCATTCTTATAAATGTACAATTGCCTATGTCATAAAGGATAATTCAATAAAGATGTTTCTTGTTAAAAAATACTTTTTCTTGGCATAATCTGCATTTACATTTGCATGTAATAAACTGCATTTCTCTATGACTGGCTGTCTCAGTTGCTTTAATCTTCCAATATACATAAAATAAATAGATATATTTTAACAGTAACAAACAGCATTGCTTGGTACATTACAGTCTGCCCCAGTGTTTTTCAGCCAATTTACAGTACTGCATCATTGTTATTCTACAACATGGGACATATCCTTCTCACAAATATACTGATTTCCCACTGAAAGCAGCTTCTGATGCACTACTGTGTCTCCATGGTATCATCAATCATTTGTTAATCTGAGACATCTGGACAACTCATACAGAACACATATATTGCTTTCCCCTACAAGCAGCTTCTAATAAACTCATACTTAAATACTAAGCTAATTGCTCTAAATGGCCATTTTAAGCCTAGCCAATAACCTGAGGTTAGAATCAATGTACTTTGTGCCTATACATTGGAAACCTTAACCATTATACCAAACCCACCTACTATCAAAATGTGTTACTATGTGCCCCACAACATAGTCTTATAAGGCAATACACAGTACTCTGTTTTAGTTACAATACAATGACAAACAGGGGTTCCCATTCACACAAAGTACACATGTTGCTTTCCCAATGAAAGCAGACTCTAATATGTTGCTAGCAGTACCTCAGTTATACCAAACAATTCACAATACAGCATAGCCAATGAACTTTAATGTGGGGCATTTAACAGCATATATATTGCTCTCCCATTAACAGCAGCCTCTGATGTGGTATTATTTGCTGCCACCCATGGTTATATTTGCCCATCCAGAGTACAGTACAGATGTTATAGTTCATCACACAAAACATGCACAAGCCTTATTTATTCGTAACAGTAGATATATGTAAAATAACTGCTTTACTGGATATGGGTACTAATGCTCTGCTGCCCTCCCTCCTGTAGACTACTAAAGCTCAGAGTCCCTCCTACTGCTGGTCTGTGGGTGTGATGGACCAATAACCAAAATGTACAGAGACTGCCTTACAAACCCACAGACAGGACCCTTTCAATTTTCTAGGGTCCAGCAGGCAGAGAAGACATTCTTTGCGAACACCTACTGTTCCAATACCAACAAAAACAAACTACACACAGATGCAATAAAAGCTGTGCAGCAGTGTTCAACAGCAACCTAAACACCACACTATGTACGTCCAAACAGGGGGAAGGATGTAGGCATGTAATGCCAAGTAAGGAAGGGTGCTCTGTGAACATCTACTGTTACAATTGCATAAGCCCTACATACCTATACTATGCTCAGCTAACACACTGCCTTACTGGCATATGGGTAGATTCTCAAGTATACTCAGTCTGGTAGGAGGAAGGATAAGGGTCCAGTAGGCCCTAGAGAATAGTCCCAGTGAAGCCTGCTCTGCATCCAGAAAGGGCATCCAGGTTGCAGTGCTTCAAAAAGGTATAGACAGAGAACCAAGTTGTTGCCTCTAGAACACTTGAGTCCCCTCCTTTCCAATACACAACTGAAGAGGAAAAGGCCCTGATGGAATGCACATTTCCCTTGACTGGATTCACTTTGCCATGATGGGCATAATAAAAAGAATACCAGAGGTCAAGCACTGTGCAATGATTTACTTTGCTCCTGTGTAGTAAACAAAAAGCTTTTCACCCCTTCCTGAAGGGTGTTGTTCTGTCAAGGTAGTACCTGAGCTGCTGGTGCACATCCAAGGTATGAAGTATCCTCTCTCCCTTATTCTTAGGTTCTGGGAAGAACACAGGGAGGTTTGATAGCCCGATTCAGAGTGAATTCTGACGCCACTTTTGACATGAAAAAAGGCTTAGTGCATAACGCAACATTATCCCTGTGGAAAATATGGTAAGATTGTCCCACCATGACTGCTTGCAGTTCAGAAAATTGTCTTGCAGATCTCTGAGCAATAAGCAAAACAGTTTTCCATATTAAGGGCTTCAGGTCAGCCTGACAGGTAGGTGTGAAGGGTGATAAGGTTATTTTTTTGTGGAAATAATCGAGATCCCAAGGAGGAGGAATTTGCTTGCAAGGGCTCTCATACGCAATATTCCTTTTACGAACTGTTTTACTGAGAAAGATGAAAGAGGGAAATTCACTGGCAGACCAGCAGAAATGGCTGCTAAATGCACCTTAAAGGACAGATATGATAAGGCATCCTGAAGTACCTCACAAATATTTCAATACCAGAAAGATGTTGGCCTCAAGGGACTCTCTTCCCATTTTGGAACCACTTAAAATAACTCATCCATTTGTAAACATAAGATTTTCTAGTAGCAGTATTTATGGCCTCCTTTAACACCTGGTACACATCCTCATGAAACAAGCACCTAAATGGAGTATAGGCCGAGACTGCCAGGCTGTCAGTTGTATTTATTTCAAAAGTACAGTTGTGTACACTTACCATAAATGTAGATGTTCGAGTGTATTCACTGTTGCAGTCATCACATTTGGGTTATCTGCTTGCAGTAGCCCTCAGTCTGCCTGATTAACAAAGTCTTGGGTCCTGCGTCAGTTGCTGCCCCTTCTTCCTTGACGTCAGGTAGTCAGGGATATAAAACATGCAGCAGACGCCATTACATCAGTTTTCTTGCCCCAGATGTCAGGTGTCCCCCTAATAGGAAGCAACTAAATCTATAAATATACAAGGTTATACTTCCAACAAAAAAGCAAATACACCAAAAAGGTTTTTGAGCATAGTAAAGGAGAGTAGAGGTATAGACAAAAGAAGTAAGGGGGCTGGAGGGAGGGTAACCAGGACTGCAACAGTGAATACACTCGAACATCTACATTTATGGTAAGCGTACACAACTGTACTATGTTCTTCGTGTTTCACTGTTGCAGTCATCACATTTGGGTAGATTCCCAAAGCTTAGGATGGGAGGAGGAATTTAGCTAGCATTAGGACCAATTATAAGGCCCTGCAGTGGCAAAGCCATCTCTGGATTTAGAGACAATTGGCAGATGGTAATGCTTGGTAAAAGTATGTACAGAACTCCAGGTAGCAGCTTCTAGGATGTCCCTGGTCAGAACGCCTCTGAGAAAGGCTGTAGAGGTAGATGCAGCCCTGGTTGAGTGGGGTCTGATCCCCTGTGGGATAGGTTTTCCATGGTGCTTGTAGCAGAAATGAATGCAATGGCCTATCCATCTGGAAATGGTTTGTTTTGAAATAGCCTTCCCCTCTGCCCCTGTAGCAAATGCCACCAGCAGTTGGTCAGATTTCCTTAGAGGTTTAGTCCTGTCCAAGTAGAATCTAAGTTGTCTATGCACATCTAAGCAGTGCAGTATCCATTCCCCTTTGTTCTGTGGATTAGGAAAGAAGGTTGGCAAATTAATGGACTGATTAAGGGCCACACCTTGGGCATGAAGGAGGGATTGGTCCTGAGGGACACCCTGTCCGCATGAAAGAAGACAAAAGGCTCCACTGCTATGAGGGCCTGTAATTCAGATACCCTTCTTGCTGAAGTGATTGCTAAAAGGAAAAAAGTGTTTGCCAAGAAAGGAATTTTAAGTCTGCAGTAGCAGCTGGCTCGAAAGGAGGAAGAGTGAGTTTCTCTAATACAAAGTTGAGGTCCCAGGCTGGAGTTGGAGGTCTCCTGAGTGGTGATAGATTTTTGGCCCCTCTGAGGAACAGCTTGAGCAGTGGATGAGAGAAGAGGGGAGGTTCTGTGTTATAATGAGCTGAAATGACTGATGTGTGAATCCTGGCAGAGGAAGACAGGCCCTTGTGAAGCATCTCAGTTAAGTATTGTAAAATCTGAGGTAAATTGGGCACTGCTGTGCTCATCCCTTGAGATTGGTTCCAGGCACAGAATCTTTTCCATTTTTCAGCATAAGATTTTCTAGTACTAGGCCTCCTTGCCTCTAAAATGATATCCATCACTGGTTTGCTGAGGGATGGGAAAGGAGAGATTAGGTAATTAGCCAGGCTGCTAGGTTCAGCGTTTGAAGCGGAGGGTGCAGAATCTGTTTCTCCTGCTGAGACAATAGGGTAGGAGTCAGAGGCAGGTGCAATGGGGCCAACAGTGACACACTGCGCAAGAGGGGATACCAGTGTTGGCATGGACAGTCTGGTGCTATCAAACTTGTCCTTGGTTTGTCTTGTTTGGTCTTTAGTAGTACTTTGGAGAGCAGAGCCAGAGGAGGAAAGGCATAAACTGATAGTTTTTTCCATCTGAAGGACAGAGCATCCACTTTCCAAGCTTGTTTGTGGGGAGTCCTTGTGCAAAATTTGTCCAATTGATAGTTCTGAGGGGAGGCAAACAAGTCGATATCTGGGCTCCTCCATTTGCTTGTCAACGTGTTGAAAATCCTTGGTTTCAGTTTCCACTCGTGTGGGTCCATGATGTTTCTGCTTAGTTTGTCTGCCAGTGTATTTAGTTTTTCTGGCAGGAATTGAGTTTGTAGATGCACTTGGGGATTCACTCCATAACACTGAAAACTCAAAACACTGAAAATGAGAAAACTTCATAATACATAAGACCAAAACACAAACTCAAAACACTGAAAACACACATCATACATATACTGTTTCAACAACATAAATCATAGCACTTTCCACCAAGTGTAAGCAGGGGGCAAGCTCCCCTGCACCCCCCGCTACTTAAACAGATCAACTCCAAGATTGCACTTACTGTAGTGAAGTGCAGTCTTGGAGTGGATATATATAAGTAGCAGGGGGGCACAGGGGGGCTTGCCCTCCTGCTTACATTTGGTGGAAAGTGCTATGATTTATGTTGTTTAAACTCAGTATATGTATGATATGTGTTTTCAGTGTTTTGAGTTTATGATTTTGAAGTTTGTGTTTTGAGCTTTCAGTGTTATGAAGTGAATCCGCTCAGGGCTGTGTTCCACAAAGCCATGGCTAGTCTGCAGAGGGGGTAAGAATGTGTAAACCCCTGCTTGTTTATGTACCACATAACAGTGGTGTTGTCCATCTTTACCAATAATTGTCCTGGAAGAACGTGGTCCTTGAAGGCTGTCAGAGCATTTTGTACAGCTAACATTTCTTTTTGATTGATATGCAGGTGCATTTGACTTGGGTTCCATTTGCCCTGAATGCACTTCCCTGCCAGGTAAGACCCCCATGCATAGTCTGATGTGTCTGTTAGGGTTTGGGAGGCAAGGGGTAGTGTGAATGGTAGTCCTTTGTTTTGGTGGCAGGCCACTGCCCACCAAAGAAACTCTAGGCGTAGGCCAGGCATGATAGGAATCATTGTTTCTAGATCCTGAGAACGTTGACACCATAGGCTTTTTAGATACCATTGTAGTTTCCTCATATGCAGTCTTGCATATGGAATTAGAAGAATGCAGGAGGCCATGAAACCCAAGGCTTGTAGTATTTGCCTTGCAGATATAGCAGGGTTTTTGTGGCCACTCGTTTGAAGTAGGTTGTCAAATGAATTTGTTTCTCTGGTGTGAGGAAAGCCATCTGGAAAGTTGTATTCAAGCTTGCTCCCAGGAATATAATTTGTTGACAGGGTACCAGGTGTGATTTCTTTTAGTTTATGGTGTAGCCCAGACAAGTTAGCACCCTTTGTACAAATGCCAGATGATTCAAAAGTATGTCCTGGCTTAGCCAGATGATTCAAACGTATGTCCTAGCTTTCTGTCTGAATTAGACAATCCTCCAGGTATGGGTATATTTGAATATTTCTTTGCCTGCAAAATGCAATGACTAAGGCTAGGCACTTTGTGAATACGCTGGACACAATAGATAAGCCAAAGGGCAGTGCAGAGAACTGATAGTGCGTGTAGCCTGCTTTGAAGCGTAGGTATCTTCTGCAAGATTCCCTGATTGGGATGTGCAGATATACTTCCTTTATATCTAGTGTTGCCAACCAGGCGTTTTTGCCTAGCACAGGGAGTAACTGGTGAAGAGTCAGCATACTCACGGGTCAACTCACCTTGCTGGTTCAGCTTCTTACACCATTGGGCCAAGGACTACAGTTGGTTTTGACCGAACAACGTGAACTGCTGAAATTTCTTAATCTAAGAACCACGGGTTCTTCTATACCAGGCAGCTCTAAAGACAAGCGACGCAATTCGGATGTCCACAATGAAGTGGATCTTTCTAATTTTTTGAAAACTCCCGCAGTTTTTTGGGAAACCACCGACAGTACTCACACAGGTTCTGGACACCATGAGCATGATGCAGGGTTAGACCCAGGTTCTACTTTCTCTGACTGGGTTAAACACAAACCTGTATTTCAATTTATTGAAGGCAATGAAAGTAACTCTAACGTCAACCTTTCATTTGCTGAAAATATGCGGACATTCGAACACAAGTTATACAGGTACAAGACTTTGGAATTAGACAACCTTTATTTAAATGAATGCCTTAAAAAGCGGATTGTACCTAAGGGTTTGCGGGTACATAAATACCCGAACAATGTTATTAGTGGGAGTGATTTTCACTCCGAGTTGGTTAAAATATTTGATGAGTGTGGATTTGGCATTGTCAGAGCTATTAAAAGAAATGATGTAGAAATTAAAACTTTACAACAGGATATTTTTAAACTAAATGAAACTGTTACTTCTGACTTAATGTTTACCATTTACTCTGAAAAACACAAATATTATGAACTAAGGAAAATAAACTCTGTGTGTATTGTGCAGTTTTGCATACTTTCCAGCATAGAGTACCTTTATAGTGACGTTGGCATTCCTACTGTGGACTATCTTTGCCTGCTTGTTACTTTTTTTTTTGGAGTATTGGTTTTTTGGCTGCTTTTTTGTGCTTCTAGTTTATGGTGTAGCCCAGACAAGTTAGCACCCTTTGTACAAATGCCAGACGATTCAAAAGTATGTCCTGGCTTAGCCAGATGATTCAAAAGTATGTCCTAGCTTTCTGTCTGAATTAGACAATCCTCCAGGTATGGGTATATTTGAATATTTCTTTGCCTGCAAAATGCAATGACTAAAGCTAGGCACTTTGTGAATACGCTGGACGCAATAGATAAGCCAAAGGGCAGTGCAGAGAACTGATAGTGCGTGTAGCCTGCTTTGAAGCGTAGGTATCTTCTGCAAGATTCCCTGATTGGGATGTGCAGATATACTTCCTTTATATCTAGTGTTGCCAACCAGGCGTTTTTGCCTAGCACAGGGAGTAACTGGTGAAGAGTCAGCATCTTGAATTTTAGAATCACCAAAAAGGTGTTTAGAGTAGACAGGTCCGGGATAGGACGCCATTAACTATCCTTTCTGGGTACCAGAAAAAGTCTCTAGTAGAAACCTTGTCCCTTTTCCTCCTCTGGTAACAACTGAATAGACCGCATGCTTAAGAGAGAAAGTTCTTGTTTTTGGGCCTCTGTCCACTGATTTGGGGGTAGATCTGGCCATCCGCTTGGTGTTGGTAAGGCGTGGAAGTGAAATCTGTATCCCTGGGACACTATTTATAGGTTCATAGGTCAGTACTAGGCTATCAGCTCTAGGGCCTATACAAGCCTAGCCATAACAATTCCCTGGCTATTTCTTCCCACACTATTTCCCTGGACCCCTGTCTAGCAGGGCGACTGATGTGATCCCCGGGGTGAATTTCCTTTTTCCCATCCAATCATCAAGGTTCCTTCTGAAGAGGGCAAAGAGGCACTATGCTTGACATGTATGGGCAATCTATTCCACAGTCTGGGTCAGGAACCTATCCCTCCAGCATGTTTCGTTTATTGTGATAAGGTTTAGATCCCTGGAGCATGTGGCTCTGAGGGATTGAGATTTCTTTAAGTGTAGCATGTCCAACAGCTCTGGGTTTGGCATGGCCTTGTATGTTAAGCAGAGATCGCCTCTGAGTAGACGATATGCGACAGAGTATAGCTGGAGTTTAAGGGGGTCAGTGTAGGGCATCTGCTTTAGGCCTGTGATTCTATTAGTGAGGTATTTCTGCGGCCTTTCCAGTTGTTGCAGATGTCTTGAGAGGTACATACCAAACTGGGCGCTGTATTCTATAATGGGTCTAATGAGGGATGAGTACAGTGGGACAATGACCTCCTTTTTTCTGGATGAAAAGCCCTTAGTGATGAGGTGTGCCACATAGGATTTCCTGACTGTTGTGGCGATGTGGTTATCGAAGGTGAGACCACTGTCCACCTGTGTCCCTAAGTTTCTTATCACACTTTCGGTGTTTAGTGTACTGCCACCTATATGCTAATTCACGGGTACATGTTTTTTCCCCAAAGGGGATAACTATGCATTTCTTGGCATTGAGCTTGAGCCCATGGCTCTGGCACCAATCATCTGTTTCTGTAAAGCCCTTTTGTAGAGTACCCACATCATTTGGAGATTCAATAATGGCTCCCAGTTTGCAGTCATCTGCGAACTTTGTTAGCCAGAGTCCCTCAGTGTTGGGCCTGTACTTCAGAGAAGTAGATGCCAAACAAGAGCAGTCCCAGGACTGAACCCTGAGGTACTCCACTTGTCTGGAGCTGGATTTGGAGTCGGCTACTTTTACAGTGTGGGTTCTATCAGTAAGCCAGTTAGCAACCCATTGGGTGACATAGGGATTAATGCCCAGTTTATTAAGTTTATCTATGATTCCAGAGTGGGGGATGGTGTCAAAGGCCTTGGCAAGGTCTAGATAGGCTGTGTGAACCACCTTACCCTTGTCTATGGCTCTGGAGACTGATTCGAAGAAGTCAATCAGGTTCAGGACACAAGATCGGCCCTTCACAAACCCAAACTGGGTGCGGTCCAGTGTTTGAAGGTTGCCAATGTCTTTGTCTATAAGTTCCATGATAATACGCTCCATGGCCTTGCAGATAAGGCTTGTCAAACTGATGGGATGGTAGTTTCTGGGATCCAAGGTGGATCCCCCCTTGTGGAGTGGGATAACTGTAGCTCTGCGCCACTCAGTGTCCTGGGTAAAGAGTTCCCAGTTCTTTGCATGAAGAGCAATCTTTCCCCCCAAAGGGGCAGTCAGTTGAGAAGTGCTTGGAAGTTTTGAAGTCATTGAGACTGTTTACCATACGGGGAGTTTTATTGCACCCTGCTCTAGAGGTGGAGGCCCGCCACTGCTTAGTCCTGTGCGTCCCCTGGGACTGAAGCCTGGGAGCTCTGCTGGATCTGGGTTTGGACTGAGAAGGTCTGGAAGAGACCGGAAAGGACCAATTCTTGGAAGGCCAATGCCTAAAACTGTGGGGGTTGTACTTGTAAAAAAATCTTTAACAGTTAGCATAGATTTAGATTTTTCCTCCATCTTTTTAATAACTTCTGCCTTGTTGCCAAACAAGTGGTCCTGGTTTAAGGGAGCATCCAGTAATTTCACTTTAACATGATCTGACAAGGATTGTTCCTTAAGCCAAGCATGCCTTCTAAGTACAGACCAAGTTACAGCAGCCTTGCAAGATGCCTCTAGTTTCATAGGTTCATAGGTTCATACTAAGCTATCTGCCCTAGGGCATTTATAAGCCTAGCCAGAGTGTGTGTGGCTTTCACCACCCCTTAGGATGAGAATACTATACCCATTAGTTTGCTGTGCCTCTGTCCAGCAGTGATACAGAGATGATTCCCGGGGTAAACCTATGATCTCCCATCCACTCGTCAAGATTTCTCTTGAACAGAGTCAGTGAGGGGCTCTGCCTCACATGGACTGGGATTCTGTTCCATAGTGTAGGGAGTCTCTGGGTGATGAATCTGTCCCTCCAGCACGTTCTATTTATATCCGTGTTGAGGTTTAAGTCTCTTGCTCTCGTGGCTCTGGTGGATTTGGATCTTTTGAGGTGGAGCATGTCCATTAATTCGGGTTGGACATGGCCTTGTATGTCAGGCACAGATCACCTCTGAGCAGACGGTATGCGACTGAATAGAGCTGGAGTTTCTTCAGTCGGGCATCGTATGACATATGTTTGAGCCCCTTTATCCTTTTGGTGAGGAACTTTTGGGGTCTTTCCAACTGCTGCAGGTGTCGGGTAAGGTACATTCCGAATGGGGCGTTGTACTCAATCATTGGTCTGATAAGTTAAGAGTACAGGGGTACAATGACCTCTCCTGATCTGGATGTGAATCCCTTCATGATCAGGTGGGCAATGTAGAAGGTCTTCCTAACCACTTTGGCAATGTGAGTGTCAAGAGAGGTTACTGTCAACTTGGGTCCCCAGGTCCCTGATAACTTTTTCCGTGTTTAATGGATTACCACCTATGTGGTAATTAGGGGTTACCTTGTTTTTCCCAAAGGGTATGACTATACATTTTTTGGCATTTAGCTTAAGGCCATGGCTCTGGCACCAGTTATCCATTTCTATGAGACCTTTCTGGAGGATGTCTGTGTCTGATGGAGTGTCAATTATGGTGCCCAGTTTGCAGTCATCTGCAAATTTTGTCGGCCACAATCCCCCTATGTTTGCCTGCACTTCAGAAAAATAAATGCCGAACAAGAGGGGGCCCAGGACTGAGCCCTGTGGGACACCGCTCATGACCGGCTTAGAGTCTGACATGGCACCAGCAACTCTAACCCTGTGTGTTCTGTCCTTGAGCCAGTTTGCAACCCATCTTGTGACATATGGGTTTACATCTAAGCTGGTGAGCTTTTCTATGATGCCCGAGTGGGGTATTGTGTCAAATGCTTTTGCTAGGTCAAGGTAGGCTGTGTGAACTGCCTTACCCTCATCAATGGCCTTAGTGACCGTTTCGAAAAAGTCGACCAAGTTCAAGAGGCAGGATCTGCCCTTGACAAAGCCAAATTGGGTAGGATCCATTGTCTGTAGGTCCCCAATGTCTTTATTTATGAGTTCCATTATGATCCTCTCCATAGCTTTGCAGACAAGGCTCGTCAAGCTTATGGGCGGTAATTTCAGGGTCCGTAGAAGCACCGCCTTTGTGGAGTGGGACCACAGTTGCCGTACGCCATTCTTTGGGTACGTATCCTGTAGTAAGGCTAAGATTAAACAGCAGCCTTATGTGTGGGTTTAGTTCCTCATTGAGTTCGTGTAGCACACAGCCGGGGACAGCGTCCGGTCCCATTGATGCTGTGTTTTTTGCTTTAGAGAGAGCAGCTCTCACCTGGGCATCTGAGATGTTTGGGAGGCTAGACTCTGGTGGGATAGATATTTCTCCTTTTGGGGGGGAGGGGAGAAATTTGCACTGAACCTGTCTGCCAGTATGTTGGCAATGTCTGTGGGTTCAGTGATTTTTTTTATCATTTTGGACTAATTCTGAGCATATCTGGGAGTTTCCACCCAGGTTTCTAACATAGCCAAAGAAGGCTTTATGATTGTCTTTTGTGTCATTAGCAATTTTTCTCTCAAAGTTGGCCTTGGATGATTTTATGAGTGATCGTAGTTTTTTGTTAGTATTGATCAGAGATGCCTTCCCATTTAGGGATTTTGCTCTGTCATGTAGTAGCTTTCTCCTCTTGTTGCAGAGTTTGTTTATGGCTGGAGTCCACCAGACCAGGCGCCTGCCTTTGGTGGAAAAGGTCTTGATTTTATTAGGGATTGCTTGATCCATACATTCCTGGAGGTGCTCGTAGAAGGCATTTGTAAGGGTTTCAGCAGCGTGGGTTGTGGTTTCCACTGGCTCGAGGGCCTTGAAGGATACCACTCCAGTCTTAAGAAGTGTGAAGTTTGCTTTTGAGAAGTTCTTCACTGTGGTCTTTTGCTGGGGTGGGGCGGGGATGTGGATCTCCAGTGAGATTAATTTATGGTCTGATCTCACCAATGAGGGATATACTTCCGGTGTGGAGCATTTTGTCCCCATGTTTGTGATGGATCAGGTCTAGTATATTTTCTCCTCTTGTGGGAATGGTGACTAGTTGTTCCATAGCATTTGAGTTTATGAACTCAAGGAACCTTTGGGCTAGGGTGTTGGGGCTTGAGTAATGTTCCCAGTCTATGTTTGGGTAGTTGAAGTCACCCAATATGATGGTGTTTGGAGAGACATTTATACTCTCCAGTGTCTTCAGGAAGGCTGTGTGGGTTTTCCTGAGTTTGAGAAGGTGGTCTGTAGCATGTTACAAACTGTAGGGCAATTTTACCTATGGTTAATTGCACCTGGATGGTCTCCGATGCTTCGTGCGTTGCCACTAACCTGGAGGTGTGGGTATCCTTTATGAATATGGATACTCTCCCTCCTTTTGTAGTTCGGTCCGGATTTTGGGGCCGGAACGCATGATATGAGGTATAACCTGATAGTGCTGGGGTGCTCTCAGGAGCCTTGAACCAGGTTTCAGTCACAGCACAAACATCGATGTTCTCCATACTGAGGAGGGCTTCGAGGGCGTGCATCTTGAGGTTTAGACTTCTGGCATTGAGCAGTATTACCCTTAGTTTTTCTCCATTTTTGTTTTCCAGGGTGGTAGGTTTATCATTTGAGCCTTGCCTAAAAAAGGCACTATGGGGGTGGCAAGAGCCTTTGCCAATATCCGAAGCCCAGGGTGACAGGTACAAGCCGTCCCTTGCAAAGCAGCGTGGCTTGTCAAGCATGTCATCCCAGGCAGACAGACATTGGATCCCCTTAGAATGACACCAGTAATTAAGCCAATTATTAAAGTTGATCATTTTGTCTCTGTATTGTGGCATCATTCTTGGTGAGGGTAGGATACTGCTCAGGGTCAGGGTCATACCGGCCTGGGCTACATAATCTGAGAGCTCCTCTGTCTCTTTTCATGTAGTCCAGGGAGGTACGTCTCAGGTCGTTCACACCGGCATGGACAATGACTGAGTCATACTTGTACTTGCTGTGGAGTGACCTGAGTGCTTGTGTTATGTGGCGGATTCTAGCGCCTGACAGGCAGCTAACTGTGATCTTTTCCTTGTTCAGTCTGGTGAGTGGGACGTCAGTGTGTCTGACTATGGAGTCACCTATAACAAGTGTGTCTGGCATTGTGTTTGGCCTTAAGGGCTGTGACTCAAAACCACATTGCAAAGTATGTTTTCCAACTTGTTCAGCTGAATGCAGTAAATCCTATAAATCCTTATTTTCAGCACAATCAGGAATCAACATCATTTTCCGTTTAAGCAATCCAATAATATGCTGCTGATACTTTAACATATGAAACTGACAGTTTAAGGCCCTAATGGCCAAAGGTGCAGAAGTGTATACCTTCTTACCCCATCTATCCAGCACCCTGGAGTCTCTATCAGAGGGGATAGGAGTTTTGGCAGCAGTAGCTTTAATGCCCTTGGGTCCCTGTGAAATGGTCTCAGGATCCGCAGTAGGATTTTTAAAAAGGAACTTGAGAGTCAGGGACCCTGTCATATCTATCAGGCTTTCTGGGAGCAAGAGGTAGAGTCAGGGGTCAAGCTAGATTCCAAAAAAGGCATCAACGAGGTATGGCTAAAGGCCTGTGCTGGGGCAGTAGTAAGAAATCCCTAAGCCTCTTTTGAGAATCAGAGAAATCCTGGCTTTCCCAACGAAAATGCTCCCCGAGAGTATGCAAGGTTTCTCCAAACGAGAAATCCTCTTGGGGAGAAGCAGAGGGAACAGAGTCCTCAGCATCAGAATCCTCATAAGTAGAAAAGGGTAAATCCTGGTCATCAGAGGAAACAGAAAATTCAGAATCCTGGTCAGAAGTATCATATGCAAACTCAGTCCTAGGTCTCAGAGGGGGAAGGCTGGCTTCCCCTGATTAAAGTAATAAGGTCTTCAGCCATTCTTATTTGTTTTTTAGGGATAGAGGCCTGACCATGCGGTCTGGGCGTCATTTTCTAGGCATGGTTCAAGTTTTAGGCCTTGAAGAAGAAGATGGTGTCGGTTTAATACACAAGTCAGTAGGCCTGAATACACCCTCAGAAGCCACTGCCTGCACAGCGGCTCCGGACCCATCCAAGGTAGAGACATCCGCAGGTTCCACTGTTGAAGCATCTTGAAGCATCTCGCAGCATACCGGACTCCGAATGGGTCTCAGTAGAGGCCTGCAAATCTGAAGTAGTGGGTATCAGGGGCTGTGAAAGCACCACACTGAGTACCGGCAAACTGGCAACTGGCTTAGGAGAAGCATCATCAGCTTTGGACCTAGGCGGCCTCTCTCTGTCTTTATCTGAGTTCTTTCAGAATGTCGGTAGTTGGATGGCTTACCGAAGACATATCAGGATAATTGAACAGAGTACCAAAATATTTAGATGCGAAAATATACCGACGAAGGATAGTTCTTGGGTTAAATAAGGCACAAAACAGACAGCGAGGTATGTCATGGTCAGGGCCTAGGCAAGGAATACAGTACGAGTGAAAATCTTTATGAGGTATTTGCTCTCCACAAGTAATGCAATTATTTACTTTTACTGACATCGGTTTAGAGCAAGAAAAAGTTTCCCCAACGGGGCACTTGGCTTTTACTTGAAGACTTCGGTTCTGAAACTTGAAAACGAAAATTTCAGGAGTCGGACGACTGGCACTTGCAAACTGCTTCTGCTTTGAGCACCACACAGCAAGAAAGACTGATGTAATGGCATCGGCTGCATGTTTTATACCCCTGACGACCTGACATCACGGTAGGAAGGACAGCAACCGATGCAGGACCCAAGACTTTGTTAATCAGGCCGACTGAGAGCTACTGCAAGCAGATAACCCAAATGTGATGACTGCAACAGTGAAACACTAAGAACATCTGGGATGGACCAGTTCTGAGTCTGCCAGGCTGTCAGTTGTAGTTGTTTCAAACTGGGATGGACCAGTTCCCATCAAACTGTGAGAGCTAATCCAGAGTGCAAGGAAGTATATGGTAAATGCTCTTAGCCAACAAATTAGGAGAGAGAGAGAGAGAAAGTACAGTTTTGTACCTACCATAAATGTAGATGTTCGAAGATCCACATTGCTGCAGTCCTTACACTTGGGTAGTCCGCTGTCCTCAGTCGGCCCGAATATCAAAGTATTAGGCTGACGTCGGTCAAGGCGCTTAAGACTGACATCAGGACGTCAGGGTACAAATGCGCATGACCGACGTCATATCCTCAGTCTTTTCTTGCCCCAGATGTCAGAAGACCCTAAAAAGAAAGGTCAAAACCAAAAGACAGCAAAAAACAACCAACCACCCTTGCACTAATCATATGTACAATATATACAATATCCACAATATTCACAACCCAAACCACACAACCGCCTCTAACTACAGAGGGAAGGAGGGAGGGTAATTGGACTGCAGCAATGTGGATCTTCGAACATCTACATTTATAGTAGGTACAAAACTGTACTATGTTCTTCATCTCACATTGCTGCAGTCCTTACACTTGGGTAGAATCCCAAAGCAGAGGTAAGGGAGGATGGCAAAACTATAAAGCAGTAGGGCTGCCAAAATGCCCTGTAAAATTGCAGTGGCAAAACCAGCCCTAGATTTAGAGTAAAGTGGAAGGTGGTAATGCTTAGAGAAAGTATGCACTGAACTCCAAGTAGCTGCCTCCCAAATATCTTTAGTTGCCACCCCTTAAAAGCTGTAGAAGTGGCAGTAGCCCTAGTGGAATGAGGCCTAATCCCAGCTGGAATCTCCTTACCATGATGGGAATAACAGAAAGCAATACAAAACCCAATCCACTTAGAAATAGTTTGTTTTGACACAGGCTTGCCCTGAGAACCCAAAGCAAATGAAACAAATAACTGCTGAGACTGCCTGAACCCTTTAGTTCTGCTCAAATAATATCGCAACTGCCTGTGTATATCCAAAGTGTGCAAAATCTTTTCCCCTTTATTTTGGGGGTTTGCATAAAAAGTATGCATATGAATAGTTTGGTTTAAAGCCACACTAGAAACCACTTTAGGCATAAAGGAAGGATTAGTACGTAAAGATACCCTATCCTTATGGAAAATTAAGAAAGGCTCAACCGCCATAAGGGCCTGTAATTCAGAAACCCTTCTCGCAGAGGTAATGGCCAACAAAAAAGCAGTCTTCCATGATAAATATTTCAACTCGGCAGTAGCTGCAGGCTCAAAAGGTTGTAGAGTGAGTTTCTCCAACACAAAATTGAGATCCCAAGCAGGAGTAGGAGCTCTACGTGGGGGTCTTAAATTCTTTGCCCCTCTAAGGAATTGCTTAAACAAAGGATGAGAAAACAATGGTGGGTCACAGTCATAGTGAGCAGAAATTGCTGCAGCATGAACCTTAATAGAAGAGAAGGACAAACCTTTGTCCAGTAACTCAGCAAGATATTGAAGAGCCACACTTAAATTAGGCTTAGAAACATCAAATTCCTTTGCTGTACTCCAAAATAAAAATCTCTTCCATTTATCTGTACACTTTCCTTGTACTAGGCCTTCTGGCCTCCAAAATAACATTCAAAACTTGCTGTGGAAGCTGAGACCCTCCAGGGTTTAAAACAGAATATGCCAGGCTGTTAGGTGAAGAGAGTGAAGTTTGACATTGAGTAAATGACTGTTCTCCTGAGACAGCAGGTGTGGAATCAAGGCAAAGGCCATGGAGGCTCCATACCAGACTTCTCAGTAATGGGTACCAGTGCTGTCGAGGCCAATCTGGAGCTATTAAAATCATCTTTGGCTTGTCCTGTCTGACCTTTAGGAGTACCTTTGGGAGGAGAGGCAGAGGTGGAAAGGCATACACATGAAGATTGCTCCAATTGAATGAAAGAGCATCCACTTTCCAAGCTGTGGGATGAAACCTTTTGTGCAAAACTTTGGCAGCTGGTAGTTTAGTGGAGAAGCGAACAGATCTATGTCTGGAGTTCCCCATAACACTGTCAATTTCTGAAATACATGAGGATCCAATTTCCACTCGTGGGGATCCATAATTGCCTGCTCAACACATCTGCTAAGGAGTTCTGTGCTCCGGCAGAAACCTTGCCTGAAGATTTAGCTGTAAACTGAGAGCAGTCTCCCACAAAATCATTGCTTGTCTGCATAGAGGATAAGAATGTGTTCCCCCTTGCTTGTTGATGTACCACATGACAGTTGTGTTGTCTGTTAGAACCAACACCTACCCTGGAAGAAGTAAATCCTTGAAAGCTATTAATGCAAATTGGACTGCTAACATCTCCTTCAAGTTGATATGTAGATGTTGTAGTCTGGCAGGCCACGTGTCTTGTACCCACTTTCCATTTAGATGAGCTCCCCAAGCTTTGTCTAAGGCATCTGTCATTAGAATCTGACTCGCCTCTGGCCGGGTCACAGAGAGTCCCTTGTTTAGGTGACATTCCTGAGCCCACCACAAAAATTCCTTTTGAATGCAAGGTATTATCTGAATGACAGTGTCCATATCTTGGCAGTGCTGTGTCCATACATTTTTGAGATACCATTGTAGTTTCCTCATATGCAGTTTGGCATTGGGAAGCACCAGAATACAAGATGCCATGAACCCCAAGGCTTGAAGGACTGTCCTTGCAGTCAGCCTGGACTGATGAGACAATTGATGGAAGTAAAGAGAAAGATTCTTTTGTTTGTCAGGGGTCAAAAAGGCCATCTGGGATGCTGTATTCAGTCTCACACCCAGAAAGCACATGTCCTGAGAGGGTACTAGACTGGACTTTATTTCGTTCACAGAATACCCCAGGCATCTTAACACTGCTATCACATATTGTAAATGAAGAAGTTCGTCCCTTCCTTGGGCCAGAATAAGGCAATCGTCCAAATAAGGATAGATCTGTATTCCTCTTAGCCTGAAGAAAGCTATCACTGGAGCCAGAACCTTCGTGAACACTCTGGGCGCAGTAGATAAGCCAAAGGGCAATGCAGAGAACTGATAATGAGAAGTCCCAGCCCGAAAACGCAGATACTTCCTGCAACTTAGCCTGATAGGAACATGAAGGTAAGCCTCCTTGAGATCCAGAGTCACCATCCAGTGATCTTTGCCCAGCAGAGGTAAAAGCTGTTGTAACGTCAACATTTTGAACTTGGGAATGTCCAGATAAGTGTTGAGGATAGATAAATCCAAAATTGGCCTCCACGTGTTCCCCTTCTTTGGTACTAGGAACAGGCAAGAATAAAATCCTAGGCCCACTTCTGGCAGAGGGACCGGTTGTATGGCCCCTATTTGAAGCAGCAGAGAAATTTGTTTGTGAGCCTCTAGTCTTTGCTGAGGAGGAACGTCCGGCATGCCTTTGAAAGGAGGCAAGGTATGGAAATAAAACTTGTAACCTTGGTGTATGATATCCAATACCCATCTGTCTTGGGTAATCAAACTCCAATTTTCCTTGAAGAGTGCCAACCTTCCTCCCAAAGGTGCTGCCAGGCAAGAAGGATCTGGCAGCTGAAAAGGTAGGTCATTGGGCCTGTTTACGAAAGGACTGGCCCCTGCCCTCACCCGAAGATTGTGCAGGTGAACTCCCTGTTCTAGGTCTGAAAGAGCTCTGAGCTCTGCCCCTACCACGCCTAGATCTACCCCTAGACTGTGAATCATAAGAAGGGTACGCCCACCCCTTAGCAGGCCAATTCCTACTAAACTTGGAGGCTGAACTTGCAAAAATCTTTAACAGCCTGCATAGACTTAGCCTTGTCTTCCATTTTCTTCAAGACTGACTCCACAGGTGAACCAAACACATCTGACTGTAAAGGAGCATCCAAAATCCTTGTCTTAACATGGTCAGATAAATTCTGATCCCTCAGCCAGGCGTGCCTGCGAAGAACTGACCCAGTGGCAGCCACCCTAGACGAGGCCTGTACAGCATCAAAACCACATTGTAAAGAATGCTTACCCACCTGTTCAGAGACATGTACCAAATCTTGTAATTCTTTACACTCAATGCCTTCCGCCAGAGCATCTACCTTAGACTTCAATTGAGAAAGAAGATAGTTTTGATATTTCAACATGTGAAACTGGCAATTCAAAGCCCTCATAGCTAAGGTGGAAGAAGTATAGACTTTCTTTCCCCATCTATCCAAAGCTCTGGCCTCTATCTGGAGGAACCGGATTTTTACAACAGAGGCCTTGACACCCTTAGGTCCCTGACTAACAGTTTCTGGGTCCGCCCTAGGACTCTTATAAAGATATTTATGAGCCTCAGGCACCCTGTAATACCTGTCCGGTTTAACAGGAGCAGGAGGCAAAGAATCAGGATTAAGTGAAGCCTCTGCAAACACATCTTCCACAACATCCAGAACAGGTGGTATAGCCAAAGGCCTATGCTGGGGTAAAAGCATAAATTCCCTAAGCCTTTTCCTGGAATCAGAGAAGTCCTGACCTTCCCACTTAAAATGTTCCCTCATGGAATGAAGAGTCTCTGAAAAGAAAAATCCTCTGGAGGAGAAGCAGAAGGAGTAGAATCATCTACATCAGAATCAGAGTAAGGAGAATACTCCTGCAAGTCTTCAGCCGAAGACTCTGAAACATCCAAGCCTGCTCAAAACTCCCCAACTCTGGTTCCACCCTAGGCCTCTTATCAGGAGGGGCAAAGAACCACTAAACAAAGTAGTTAAATCTTCTGCCATTTTAAGCATGTGCTTCTTGGGCACAGATCCTGATGAACTAGGAGTGACACCAACAGAAGCTAAACCTGGCCTGCCTCTGGGAGAAGCCTTGGAAACAGAAGGAGAGGGCCTAACCACCCTAGGAAGCGGCGGGAGTACAGCAACCTGAGGAGCCCCTTCAGCCTGACCTGCCTCCTGAGAGGCCACATCCTGCAATATCAAAGTCTCCCCTGGGACTCCAGAGAAGCCTCCGGGAACCACCGGTTCCACTGACGCCTCTAAAGAACCGGCGTCCGGTACGGACGACTCTTCTTGCCTGGGTTTAGCTGCTTTGTCTTTGCGCTTCTTCGAAGAAGCGGGCGTCGGAGCATCCGACGGCATATTATAATTGCACCGCTTCCCGAAGACCAACCTGGCACAATCTAACCTTCGCTTAATAGTGCGCTTATTGAACCTAGCACAAAAGCGACACCCAACAACGTCGTGCTCAGGCCCCAAACAAGGAATACACAAAGTATGATAGTCCCTATGCGGTATCTGTTTCCCACAAGAAATACAGTTATTCACTTTTTCTGACATCCGGTAAACCACTGAGGCAAGAAAAACTAAAATATTCCCCAACGGGGTACTTAGCCAACTTTGACTCTGTCTGAAACTCCGAATTCGAAAAATTTCAGAACGCCAAATGGCACTTGCAATGCTGCTTCTGCATCGGACCATGCGGCAAAAAAGACTGAGGATATGACGTCGGTCATGCGCATTTGTACCCTGACGTCCTGATGTCAGTCTTAAGCGCCTTGACCGACGTCAGCCTAATACTTTGATATTCGGGCCGACCGAGGACAGCGGACTACCCAAGTGTAAGGACTGCAGCAATGTGAGATGAAGAACATCCATGGTTGCCTGAGCCATAAGGGGGTCACCACAATGATCTTTGGCATTTCTTTTTGAATCTTTATAAGTACCTTGTGAATCACTGGAAAGGGTAGACACATACAGGAGTATTCCCATCCATGGGAACAAGAATGCATCTGGCTTCCTAGCTATTTCTTGTCTGAAGAAGGGCAGCACCAACAACTGGGACTCCAGGAAATGTAGGTGCTAGGCTAAACCTTTTCATACATACCACTGAAATTTCCTCATATGGAGATGAGCCCGTGTTATCATGAGAATCATGGAAACTATCAGCCCTAGAAATTTTAGAATATCTCTTGCAAAGTAGACATTTCTCCTGGATAATTCCTGAAACATCAACTGCTAGGACAAGACCTTGTCTGTGGGGTGAAAGGACTTTTTTTTTTTTTTTCAGTGTTGATTAAACACCCCAGGAAGATGGGTCTTTACATGGATGTCATGCATGGCTTCTGGGGGTTCAACTTTGATCCTAGCTGGCAGAGTAATGTCAAGACCTTCTCTTGCAATTCCAAACACCTGGATGCAGACTCTGCAAAGATCAGCAAGTGGCCCAAGTATGGAAAAATATGAATGCCAAGAGTCCGGCACTGAGCCAATACTGGAGCAATGTATTTGATAAACACTCAAGGGGCAGTGGATAGCCCAAAAAGCAATGCAGAGAAGTGATATCTGAGAAGTGTCATCTGCTTCACTCTATCTCCTGAAGCAATGAGCAAAGGGGATATGATACACATCCTTCAAGTCCAGGGTCACCGTGAAGCAGTGGTTTGCAGAAGAGGAAGTACTCTTTGTAGGCAGTGCATCTTGAAAAACATTGGAAACAATCTCTCACATAGCCTTTCTGCACAGTAGGTAACAGTGCTGTAAACACCTCCAAACTATACACACACTTTGAAAGCTACCATGCTGGATTGCACCAGCTTCTTTTACTAGGGTTCTAGCCACTTGTCTAGTTTATCTTGATGGACGTTTGATGATGGCATACTCTTTTTATTGGTAAGACTGCTAGACACAATCAGGATACTCAGTTAAGGAGGCTTGAAGGACAGGCACACCCTGAATTTCTCAAAACAAGTTTTTAGGCAGAATGTTTTTTCAGCAGAGGGGAACTGCAGGTTTTCTTAAAAATATCTTCCAAGGCTGAGGGAAGGTCACCACATCCAGGGCCTCATCCTCCCAAAGATAATATACACTGCTGATCCCAGGAGTAACCGATGAATGCTCCCAACTGAATATATCCCTACATCTAGCCAGCATTTGGGTAAAAGATAACATCTTTTTGGTTTCCAAATTTGTTCGTCCTCAGAGGAAACTGATGGGTCAGACTCCGAAACTTCTAAAACCTCACATTTAGGATCTCCTTCAAAATCAAGATCCTGGGGTAGTTGATAGTGGTAGGGGCACAGGTATTACTTATAACCTGGGTTTGCACCCAGTAATCAATGGTCTGAATAATTTATCTAGCAATAGCCACTAGCTTAGTTGAGAACACAGTCAGAGACTGCTGCCTGCAACATTGTGGGTTCCTATCTCTTTTTCATACACTGTCCTACTGTAAGAATCCTAGCCGGGTACATATCAATAACTGTAGCAGATTCTGTACCCTGGTCCCCTGCACCAAAAGAGTTTGTTTGTCCCGTATCTGAACCAGGCAATAGTATAGCCCTGGAGGATGTGCCTAACCCTGGTTTCATGCACAACTGTGGTAGTACCACCATACCAAGGGATCTGGAGGCTAAAGAAGGCAAGTAGTCTGACAGCCTGCTGAAGGCTAATAGAGTCACAAGCCACAGGCTGAAGTATACAACTAGACTTACTTTAATGTTTTTTTAGGTGTACACTGTAGATAGTTGGGGGGCACTGTCAGAATCCATCACGTCAGACGACAAAAAACTAGCCAGAGCAATACCAACTAACAGCTACGTGGTCAGCTTGTAAACAATAAATGCCACTATTCTCCCTCTACACAGCAATCTGAAGTCTATTTCTGCAGAAGTTACTATTCTAAAGACTCCACTGAATAAAATGACAGTAGTTTCAGTAACACTTCCAAGCACAAAATACATGGAAAAACACTCACCTAATTTTGAGGCTAGTTTCAGTCAAAATGAATAGATACAGCCTAAAACAGTATTATACAAGAAATAAATCATAAACTGATGAAAATTCCTTTCATAATGTTTAGTATACAAAAATAATTCCAAAATCACAATTTAAACAAATTTATTTAAAATGTTGTAATCCTGCTCAATCACCTCAGATAATCACAAGCCACAGGAAAAAATGCAATATCAAGTTTTCCGGTCAAAACGTCCAAATGAAGCTTTTAATCAACATCATAGGCCTTACTGTGCTAGTCAAGAAAAAAAAAACAGAAGCATATGTGACGACCATGTCTTGGCCCAGCAATCAAGGAGCCTCAATCCTCACCACTAAAATCAGGGAGGTCATCTCATAGAAGAGGGGAAAAAATAACTAATATACACAGTAAAGTACAATTTCCCTTAAGTGCACACAAAACTCAGTCTGGGGCTGGTTGCTCCCTTGCTCACCAGGTCTCCAATAAGACTCCCCACTGACACAGCTATAGGGTCCACGTCTCAGCCTAGCTGGGCAAGCTAAAACTTCCAGTACCCTCTCTGTCCAGCCAGTGCTTTGTGTCCCTGCTCAAGTAGCTGAGAACACACACACTTTGAGAACTATTTAGACAACTTCAGACACACTCCTGGGAAAGGCTGACAGATTCTCCAGCTGTGCCCCTTTACCCAGACCATACGATAGTAATCCCTGCCACCACCCAGCTAATAATATCAGCTACTAAAAGGCCCTTCAAAGGGTGTCCAATTATTACTATGCAATATTATCCAATTGATAATGTGATTATACAGTCTAAGGCGTATTAGAGTGGCCCATTACAATAAACTCTATAAATATGCAATGTACTCTAGAGCTTATCTCTACAGAAACCAGCCACAGGTAAAGGTTTTTAAAATATTTAATAATAAATAATTAACACACAAGACAAAACTACTACACCACAGAGATATCTAAGAGTTCAGAGATCACACAGAAACTTAAAATAATACAGTAGGACAGGTCTGATTTCAAAGACAAATACCAAATTAATCTTTATTAGCTTTAACTATTCCTACAAGAAATCACAGTGCTAGAAACTTACATATGAGCTTAGGCAGAGTGCTGAGTTAGATATCCAAGATCAGAATGCCTAAAGTCTCTTGTGAGAAATAGTATTTAAACATTACTAACAAACATGTCTGCTGGGTCCCTCACAAATTACACCATGTTGACACTTAGGTTTTCCCAAGTAAACAAACTGCATTATTTAGCAATCTAACACCTGCTCAGAAACTTACATCAGAAGACATTTCACATGTATATTCTAACAGAAACCAGAGCAGTAAAGCACCATCCACATGTAAATTCTGGTCAAACTTTAGCCTTAAAACAATGGGCATGAAACCTTCATCCAGACACACTGGAGCTGACTTGTAAAACATGAAAGGGTCACAACATGCTTCACTGGGCCAGTAGAGTGCAATGATGTCACATATTTTGCAGTCCCACATTTCACAGTATTCTTTTACATTCAAGAAAACATACCTGTATTTTACATTTATTTACAAAAGCCAGAATTATATATCAAATTCTATTTAACTAGGCTGGCAGCCTTCGTCCATCTCTCCCCAATCGTCATATCTCTTCCCCCCGGGGAACTCAAGCAAGTTTTTCAAGTGCCCCTTGAAAAACATCGCTCGAGTGTGTCAGGTCTACATGGGTGTACCTCACCCCATTCCCTGTCTTGAGAGCCTATCTGCATTGGCATAGCTACTCCCACTGCGGTGCTGCACTGACATGACATATATGCCTGCAACCCCAGACTCCATGTTAGCAACTTGGCAATTTGCTGACTGGCGCTGTTTAATCATGTTAGAGGGTTGTGATCTGTCATCACAGTGAATTTTCTTCCATACAGACAAGGCTGAAGTTTTTGTAGTGCCCACACTATGGCTAGGCATTCCTTTTCTACCGCTGTATATCATTCTTCCCTGGGTTGGAGCCTACGACTGAGATAAACTACTGGGTGCTCTTCTCCTGCTGAAGAAATCTGGAGAAGTACAGCCCACACCCCATAGCTTGAAGCATTCACCTGCACAACAAATTATTTTGATATAGTCTGGACTGGCTAACAGGGGATCCTCTCAAAGCTTCCTTAAGCTTCTGAAATGCCTGCTCACATGCTGGGGTCCAACCTACCTTATCTGGCCTGTTCTTCCTTGTCAGGTCTGTGAGGGGAGCAGCTATAGTATTATAACTAGGTACGAACTTTCTGTAGTACCCTGCTGTCCCTAAGAATGCCCTCACCTGTTGTTTGGTAACAGGTG
This sequence comes from Protopterus annectens, assembly GCF_019279795.1. Classification (NCBI taxonomy): domain Eukaryota; kingdom Metazoa; phylum Chordata; order Ceratodontiformes; family Protopteridae; genus Protopterus; species Protopterus annectens. The sequence goes on along the minus strand of NC_056732.1, from coordinate 853,595,032 downwards.
CAGGCCATACCTGAATAGCTTCCACTTTGGCAGGTTCTGGTCTTATTTTACCACTCCCCACTCTATGTTCTAGTTAGGAGACCTCTGCCATAACCACCTGACATTTGCTCAGCTTAATGGTCAACCCTGCCCTCTGTAAATCTGCCCAGCACCTCCTGGACATGCTGAAGGTGCTCTTGCCAGGAATGGCTGTAGATAGCAATATCATCCATGTAAGCAAGGGCAAACCCTCCTGCTCCTGCTAAGATTATGATCTACCAGCCTCTGGAAAGTCGCTGGGGCATTCTTCATCCCAAAGGGCATCTTTGTGAACTCACACAAGCCAAAAGGAGTCACAAAGGCTGACTTCTCTCTAGCACTGGGAGTCAAGGGCACCTGCCAGTAACCCTTGGTAAGATCAATGGTTGTAAGATGCTTAGCCCCACCGAGCTGCTGTAGGGCCTCATCTGTCCTAGGCATGGGGTAAGCATCTGCGTGACTATTTAGGTTCATAGGTTCATACTAGGCTATCTGCCCGAGGGCATTTACAAGCCTAGCCCATAGTTTTGTGGCTTACGCCACCCCTTTAGTATGGGGAACTATACCCATTATTTTGCTGTGCCTCTGTCGAGCAGTGACACTGAGGTAATCCCTGGGGTATATCTGCGATCTCCCATCCATTGGTCAAGATTTCTCTTGAACAAGGCCAGCGAGGTGCTCTGCCTCACATATACCGGGATTTTATTCCACAGCATAGGAGTCTTTGGGTGATGAATCTATCCTCCAGCACGTCCTATTAATAGCCGTGTCAAGGTTTAAGTCTCCCGCCCTTGTGGCTCTGACGGATCTAGATTTTTTGAGGTGAAGCATATTCATCAAATCTGGGTTTGACATGGCCTTGTATGTTAGGCAAAGGTCACCTCTGAGCAAGCGGTAAGCGACTGAATAGAGCTGGAGTTCTTTCAGTCGGGCAGCATAGGACAGATGTTTGAGACCCTTTATCCTTTTGGTGAGGAACTTTTGTGGCCTCTCCAGCTGCTGCAAGTGTCGGGTCAGATACATACATTCCGAATGGGGCATTGTACTCAATCATTGGTCTGATGAGTGATGAGTATAGGGAGACTATGACCTCCCTTGATCTAGATGAGAATCCCTTCATGATAAGGTGGGCAATGTAGAAGGTCTTCCTAACTACTTTAGCTACATGGGTGTCGAATGACAGACTACTATCAACCTGGGTCCCCAGGTCCCTGATAACTTCTTCTGTGCTCAGTGGATTGCCACCTATTTGGTAGCTAGGGGTAACCTTGGTTTTTCCCGAAGGGTATGACTATGCATTTTTTGGTATTTAACTTTAGGCCATGGCTCTGGCACCAGTTATCCGTTTCTGTGAGACCCTTCTGAAGGATATCTGTGTCAGATGTGTTTTCTACTATGGCGCCCAGTTTGCAGTCATCTGCAAACTTTGTCAGCCATAACCCTCCTGTGTTTGCTTGTACTTGGAAAAGTAGATGCCAAACAAGAGTGGGCCCAGGACTGAGCCCTGTGGTACACCACTTGTGACAGGCTTTGAGTCTGACATGGCGCCAGCAACTCTGACCCTGTGGGTTCTGTCACTCAGCCAGTTTGCAACCCATCTTGTGATGTATGGGTTAACATTTAAGCTGATGAGTTTTTCAATGATACCCGAGTGGGTATTGTATCAAGGCCTTCCAGATCGAGGTAGGCTGTATGGACTGCCTTTCCTCATCAATGGCTTTGGTGACTGTTTCGAAAAAGTCAACCAAGTTTAGAAGGCATGATCTGCCTTTGACAAAGCCAAACTGGGATGGATCCAAAGTCTGCAAATTCCCTATGTCTATTTATGAGGTCCATTATGATCCTCTCCATGGCTTTGCAGATAAGGCTTGTCAAGCTAATGGGCCGGTAATTTCCAGGGTCGGTGGAGGCACCGCCTTTGTGAAGTGGGACCACAGTTGCAGTGCGCCACTCCCTGGGTACGTATCCAGAGGTAAGACTATGATTAAACAGCTGTCCTAGCTGTGGGTTTAATTCCTCGTTGAGTTCGTGGAGCACACAGCCGGGGACACCATCAGGTCCCATGGATGCTGTGTTTTTTGCTTTGGAGAGAGCAGTTCTCACTTAGGCGTTGGAGATGTTTGGGGGGCTGCAATCGCTTGGTATAGATATCTCTCCTTTTGGGGGGGGGAGTTTGCACTGAACCTGTCAGCCAGTATGTTGGCAATGTCTGTAGGATCAGTAATCTTCACATCATTTTGAACTAGTTCTGAGCATATCTGGGAGTTTCCTGTAACCCACAGAGAACCTGGTGCTGCTATCCTTCTTTGGCACCAGTACCACTGGGGAGGCTCAGGGACTGTTGGACTCCTGAATCACCCCTAGTTCCAACATCTCCTGTACCTCTTCCCTCAGAGTCTGTTTGACTCTCTCAGGCACCCTATAAGGGGCCTGCCTGATAGGCCTTTGGGGCCCTGTATCCACCTGGTCCTGCACCAGGTGGGTGCTCCCTGGTTTCCCGGTGAACATGCCCCCCAAACTCCTGCATCACTGCTCGGATTTCTCGAACCTGGGTAGGAGAGATGCTGGGACATTGCTACCCCTTCCACTGAGGTGTCAGCCCAAGCCTCACTGAGGAGATCAGTCACAAGTTCTCTCTCAGACTCCTCCTGCAATCCACTGCAAATAATCAGTACAAGGGCCTCCCTATCATGGTAAGGTTTCATCAAGTTAACATGGTGCAATCTGTGCCCCTGGCATCTGTCTAGCACTTCTACCATGTAGTTAACATCACTTACCTTTCTTACCACCTTGTAGTGCCCCTCCAAAGCTGCCTGCAACTTGTTGTGTCTGGTAGGAATGAGAACCATCACCTGCTGCCCTACAGCATACTCTCTAGCTCGAGCATTCCTGTCATACCACACCTTTTTCTGTTGTTGGGCTTCTGCCAGGTTCTCCTAGGCCAGACCAACGAGTTCCCTGATCCTTGTCCTGAGGTTCAGGACATATGCCACACCAGACCCCTTGTGAGACTCTCACCTTCCCACTCATCTCAAATTAAATCTAGAGGTCCCCTCTCCCTATGCCCATACATCAACTCAAAGGGTGAAAAACCCTGGGGAACCTCTCTGTAAGCAAGCAAACAGATGGGGCAAATATTTGTCCAACGCACTCAAACTGATCTGCAAATGCCCGTAGCATGGACTTGATTGTAGAGTTTAACCTCTCAACAAGACCATTCGTCTGGGGATGGTAGGGGGTGGTCTTCATGTGCTTCACCCCACAGGACTTCCACAGACAAGCCAGCAGGTCTGACATAAAATTGGCACCACTGTCAGACAGTATTTCCTTTGGGAAACCTACCCTGCTGAAAATCTCTAGGAAGCATTTGCCACCTTCTCTGCCTCAATGGAGGACAAAGCCACTGCCTCAGGGTATCGTGTAGCATAATCTATAATCACTAGCATATACTTTTTCCCTGTGGAACTTGGGGTACTCAGAGGACCCACAATATCCATAGCTACCCTCTGAAATGGCTCCTCAGTCACAGGCAAAGGCATCAAAGGAGCTCTCACCTCGTCTCCTGCCTAGCTTACCTTTTGGCACTGCTCACAGGTCCTGCAGTACCCGGTTACATCTCTGGAAATAGAAACAACAGTAGGTGTTACTGCTATAATTCAGCTGAACCACGATACCACACCAAGAACTTTATTAGATAAAGCTTTCGGGTCTACACCCTTCATCAGTATTGATGAAGGGTGTAGACCCGAAAGCTTTTTCTAATAAAGTTCTTGGTGTGACATCTCTGGAAATTCCAAGTCAACAGAAGTTTTACATAATACGCCTCTTTGTATGTTTTATGTCCATATGACCTGCAAAGGGAATATCATGGGCTATGGCTAGAAGCGCCAGACGGTAAGCTCTAGGCACTACCAACTGCTGCACTCTTTCACCTTCTTAGCCCTCCATCAGGGGTCCACTCTCTGTATAGTAACCCTTAGACCCAGAATACAGATTCCCCCTTGAGAATCGGGTCCCTCCCTAGCTACCGGCCTCAGGCCTTGCAATGTACTGTCTGAGAGCTCAGCCTGTCTCAAGTCTCTCCTTGTAACCATTCCCAGCTCCCCTTCCACTGGAAGTCTGGCATCCTCTGACAGCGGTGCCTCACTGTCAGCCTGGGTACTACTACTCACCTCTACCTTTGAAGTTACCCTGTCCAAGGGAACATCAGTACCGATAAGCAGCTGTGGCTCGCATTTAGTCTCACTGCTACAGCATAGCTGACTCCCTGAAGTAACCACCTCAGCAGTCTTGGCTGCAAGTATGCAGTAAGTCTGGGTCTCCCCCAGGCTACCAGACCCACATGCTTGTCTCCTAGCGTCACTGCATGTAACTGCATAAGTATATAGTACTCTCATCCAAATCCGTCCCTCTCAGGACATCTGCAGGATGGTAGTTCCATAACCCTGTTGTCTCAAGACAACCTACTGTTGGGATTTTGTCTTTACCACTTACTGGCTCCCTCACCTTTGGTTCCCCACCTTGCCTCCGTGGACACCTGTATGCCACATGGCCCCACTGGTTGCATTCAAAACATTTCACCCTAGGTCCTGGACATGTACCTGGATTAGCGGCTTCCCCTGCTACTGGCAGATTCTGTTGGGGCAGTATGTGCTGCCCACCATGGGTTCCTTTAGTCCCATGAGCAGCACTGGGAGTCCCTTTCCTGTGCAGGGCTGCCCTGCTTGCTAGGTATAAATCTCCCTTCTTCCCCAACTCCTCTGAAGTAGCACACTATCAGCTAACCAGATACTCAACCTCAGGCAAAGTGCTAAGGGCTTGTTCCCTTACCAAAAGGTCTGCCAGCCCTTCAAAACTGGTGACCTGACATCCACCCACCGAGCTATGAAAATAAGTGCTCAGTTCAACAACATATTCACATACATTTTCATCTGCCTTGGGTCTATGCTCACAAAACTTTTTCCTATACATTTCAGGTGCTAGCTTAAAACATTCTAATAAATTTTTTTACAGCAGTATAATCAAAACAGTCAGTGTGTCATGCATTTTTGCTAAAGTTACAGCTTTACCATGGAGTAAGGGGGTCAGGAACCGCACCCAGAGCCTTTGGTCAACTTCATACTGTTTACATACCCGCTCAAACATATGAATGAAGCTATCAGAATTATCCCCCTCTTTAAACTGTGAAAGAAATTTACTGACCTTTTGTGCTTCTGGGGTCCGGTTACTCCCTTCCCCATTACCTCCATGACTCTGGCGAAGAGTCAGCATTTCCTGCTCATGCTTTCCCTGCAGTTCCTGTTCTTTAGCTTCTAGGCTCCTCATTCTCTCAGCTGCTTTCAGTTCCATACGCCTGGCCTCCAACTCAAGTCTCTCCAGCTCCAGCTGGATTTTTAAGTCCACTGCAGAAAGGTTGACCTGTCCATTCTTCAAGAATATTGCATCTCCACTGTCAGTTTGAATGTCCTCCAGGCTGCTGTTTTCTGATGCAGCTATAACCAAGGCTGCAATCAGGTCTGCCTTAGTCAGGTTTCCATGCACCACTCCCCTAACCTGGCACATCTCCGCCAACTGGCTCCTTGTCAGCTTTCCATACTCCTCTGCTGACATGCTGCCTGTTCACCCTGACTAACACTAAGCTAACAAAAGAAATAAAACTGTGATCTGAACTCTGAATATATACTGCGTGGCTGTTTTAGAGTACAAAACACTTTTAGAGATCACTTTACATAAGCTACAGGAATTAACTCTACCCACACCACTACAAGCCAATTAGCGTGTGAAGATATTTAAGAGTTCAGAGATCACACAGAAACTTAAAATACAGTAGAACAGGTCTGATTTCAAAGAAAAATACCTAATTAATCTTTACTAGCTTTAACTATTCCTACAAGAAATCACAGTGCTAGAAACTTACATGTGAGCTTAGGCAGAGTGCTGAGTTAGACATCCAAGATCAGAATGCTTGAAGTATCTTGTGAGAAATAGTATTTAAACATTACTAACAAACATGTCTGCTGGGTCCCTCCCAAATTACATCATGTTGATACTTGGGTTTTCTCAGGCAAACAAACTGCATTATTTAGCAATCTAACTCCAGCTCAGAAACTTACAACAATAGAAGACATTTCACATGTATATTCTAACAGAAACCAGAGCAATAAAGTACCATACATATGTAAATTCTAGTCATAAACTTTAGCCTTAAAACAGTGGGCATGAAACCTTCATCCAGACGCACTGGAGCCAACTTGTAAAACATGAAAGGGTCACAACATGCTTCACTGGGCCAGTACAGTGCAATGATGTCACATTTTGCAGTTCCACATTTCTCAGTATTCTTTTACATTCAAGAAAACATGCCTGTATTTTACATTTATTTACAAATGCCAAAATTATATAGCAAATTCTATTTGACTAGGCTGACAGCCTTCTTCCATCTCTCCCCAATCGTCACGGCATATACAAAATTTTTAACCAGAAAAAGAACAGCTAAAGCAACAGACTACATTATTCAAGCACTGATAGGTAAAGCAGAGGGAGGGAATAAAAGCCCAAAAGGGTTTCTTATCCGAGCTTAGCAGCTGAAGAGATCCAGAATAAAGAGCAATCTTCCAGAGATCCTTCTCTTGATATGGCACTAGAAAACTGGAAGGGTCCTGTCTGTGGTTTGTAAGGCAGTCTCTGTACTGTCAAGTGACTGGATATCCCAAGCGGTGGGAGGGACTAAGCTTTAGCTGTCTGCCAGAAGGAGGGTAGTAGAGCACTAATACCCATATGCCTGTAAGACAGTGTGTTTGCTGAATACAAACTGCATGCCCACTGAAATAGCCTCAGATGTGTTATTGTCTGCTCCCATGGCATTATAGAATAATCTGCATACTGTTCTAACCATTTTACTTAAATAAAGAAACAGATACAGTATGCATATTAACCATGTAAGCAAACGCCTCCTGCATGTTTAATTATCTGGTATTTTGCTAATGTTCACAGAGCACCTGCTATTCTATTACTCATCCTCCTGTCATTTAGGACACAAGGAAAACAATGAAAAAAGAGAAAACAACAACAAATGGGATAGTTGCTGTGGATAGCGTAAGCTGCCAATACCGCCAATATATAAAAAACATTTGGTATCCCCCCCAGTTTTGCACTTTTCCCTTAATATGAAAAGGGAAATTAACATCCCAGCATTCCATCCTTTCCATTCTGTGATTTCCCTTTGGCTGAAAAGAGAGCATTAGGTAAGCAAATAAAGGGCTGTGTATGAGCAATTGTTGGGTTTACCACTCACAACATCCTGCCACAGACTGGTTAATCATGACTTGTTACTATATTGCTCAGGAAACAGATGGCATAACCATCAGCAGCATATCATCTCACTTCTGCACTGGATTAGGGTCTATATTTTAATTGCTTAGGGTAAACTTTTAGTTATGTACTCACCATAACTTCAGATGTTTGGGATCCATCTCGCCTACATTCTGAATGATGGGTTCGGAGCCGATCCCTCGGCTCCGACTCGGCACGCTTATGCCAAAGAGCGAAGTCTCTTACTGGCTGAGCTTACCATATCCCAGGATGCACCACTACCAGTCCCCAGGATGCACCACTACCAGTCCCCCAGATCTAGTTTGTCCGCATACATGCACACATGCACACCCTGCTTATATAACATCGTCAGATGAAACAAGATAAAACAGTAGAACTCAAAACCGTTCAATCTCTTCTGATCTCCAAGGCAGGGGGAAGGAGGGTGGGTATTAGGAATGTAGGCGAGATGGATCCCAAACATCTGAAGTTATGGTGAGTACATAACTAAAAGATGTTATGTGATCCTATCTCGCCTACATTCTGAATGATGGGACAGCGTCCTAGCACCTGAATCCTGGGTGGCTCACTGGAAAACACTCCTGAGTACCGTGGAACCAAATGAAGCTCGTCCTCTGGATGCCACATCTAATTTGTAGTGTGAAATGAAAGTGCGGATTGGACCAAGTAGCCGCAGCACAGATTTCGATATAGCGAGCTTGGAATGAAAAGCTATAGAAGTAGCCATAGCTCTGGTAGAATGAGCCTTGATAGATGTTGTAAGTTGCTTATTCGAAGAAGAATAAGTCTGAGTTATGCAATCTCTGATCCATTTTGAGATAGTAGCTTTTGTGATGGTTTGGCCCAGTTTATTATCTGAGAAGGACACAAACAACTGGTCTGACTTACGAAGTTGCTGAGTCCTGTCTAAATAGAAGCGTAACTGCCTGTGAACATCCAATTTATGAAGAGTGTATTCTGCTTCATTGGAGAATTTTGGGAAGAAAACCGGTAGCTCTAGAGATTGTTGGAGGCAGAAACTAGAACAGACCTTTGGGACAAAGGATGGATTAGGCCTAAGTGATACTCAAGCCACCGTACTTGATTTTCCACAAGGATAAATAGACAGGGCTTGAAGCTCCGAAACTCTTCTTGCCGAAGTAATTGCAACTAAGAAGGCAGTTTTCCAAGACAGATATTTTAACTCGCATGTAGCAGCCGGTTCGAAAGGGGGAGATGTTAATGCCAAGCACCAAATCAAGATCCCACGGAGGTGCAGGATGAAAAATTGGTGGTCTTAATAGGCTCGCACCTTTAATGAAAGTTTTGCATAGTCTGCTGCTCATCAAAGGAGGATCCATGGATTCGTGGAATTTAGAGATAGCCGCTAGTTGGACTTTAATAGTTGAGACAGAAGATCCCTGATTAAACAAGGATGTTAAAATTTTAAGACCTCTGGGACAGGAGCAGTGATAGGGTCTTAGCCCTTGAGTTGAGCCCAGACAGCAAACCTCTTCCACTTACTAAGGTACAATTTGTTAGTGGTGGGTTTGTGGGCGAAGATAAAATGTGAACAACTTCCGGGTCTAGAGTGTGCCTTCTAACTAAAGTCGGAAGTGGAGGAGCCAAGCTGTCAATTTCAAAGATTGAAGGGACTGATGAAGTCCCGACTGATGGATTAGCAAGTCCGAATCAGGTCTAAAGTCCACGGATCGTCCACTGCATGCTTCTTCAGGTAGGAAACCATACCTGACTAGGCCAATGGCAATCAGAATCATTGAAGACCCCAGTTGAGAGCTTTTGAATAACTCTGGGAAGAAGCGGAATTGGAGGAAAGGCATAAAGTAGCCCTGTTGGCCAAGGTTGTGCTAGAGCATCCATGGCTGGTACTCCCTGATGTGGGATCAAGGAGAAGAACCTTTGGCACTTGGTGTTTAATGGAGTTGCAAATAGGTCGCAGCACGGCGTCCCCCATCTCCTGAAAACCTGAGCTGCTACTGTGTGGTTTAGAGACCACTCGTGAGGAGAGAGAATTGTCCTGCTCAATTTGTCTGCCAATATATTTGACTTTCCCGGGATGTGGGTCGCTACCAAGAAGCGGTTGGTAGCTACAGCCCATTCCCACACTCTCATGGCCTCTCTGCAAAGGGGGTATGATCTGGTCCCTCCTTGTTTGTTCAGATACCAAACCACCGACATGTCTGTGTGGATGGCGATGATGCCCTGAGGAAGAAACTTGTGTAAGGCTTGAAGGGATAGAAGCACAGCCCTCATCTCCAACACATTGATGTGGAGAAGAGCTTCGTCTGGAAGCCAGGAGCCTTGAACTAGCCTGCCCAGACAATGCCCCCCCCACCCTATCTGGGAGGCATCTGTCGTCAGGGTAACCACTGGAGAGGGAAGAACAAAGGGTTTCCTTGATCCAAATTGGATGTCTGAAGCAGCGAAGGTCCCTTTGCATATATCCGTAATCATGATGTGATGATTGAGGGAAGATCCTGAAAGGACCATTGCGTTGACAATAGCCACTGAAGAATCCTCATGTGCAATCTTGCCAGAGGGACTAAAAGAACCGTGGCAGACATTGAGCCTAGAACTTGTAGAACCATCCTGGCTGGGGCTTTGGATCTCGAGATCAGAGCTTGAACTTGGCCCTGTAAAGTTTGGATCCTTTCGGCAGGAAGAAAGACGCATCAATCTTGAGTCTATCTCTGCTCCTATGAACTTTATCGTTGAGAGGGCAGCAAGACAGACTTTGACCAATTGAATGTAATCCCCAGGGTAATACCCAGGAGATGGTGGCTTTGAGGTTGTCCATTAGTAGATGCCTGGTGGTGGCAGTCAGGAGCCAGTCGTCCAGATAGGGAAACACTTGGAATCCAAGACTTCTCAGGTGAGCCGTCACTACTGCCAAACACTTGGTGAACACCCTGGGGCTGTGGTGAGACCAAAGGGCAGAGCGCAAAATTGGTAATGACTGACTCCCAGGCTGAGCGCAGATACCTCCTGGACGCCTGATGTATCGGTATGTGATAATAGGCGTCCTTGAGGTCTATGGAGCACATCCAAACATCCTTCTCCAACAATGGGAGAATGGATTGTAACGTGACCATTCGAATTTGGATTTGGATTGGTTCAGTCTGCTGAGATCCAATATTGGTCTCAGGTCCCCTGTCTTTTGGCACTAAAAGAACCTGGAGTAATTTCCTGATCCGATCTGGTCTGTGGGGACGGTTGGATGACTCCTTTTCTAGCAGCTTTAAAGCTTCTGCGGCTGCCATTGCCCTTTGACTGGGTGGTGGGTCCGGGATTCTTTTGGACGGTGGGCGAGAATGTGAATGGGATGGTGTAACCTCCGGCAATGATCCGAAGCACCCATCTGTCCTGAGTGATTGACTCCCAGGCTTTTAGGTGCTTGGCAAAGCGACACCCGACTGGCTCCGGAGCAGCACAGCCGGGCAATCCCTCATGGCGTGTGGGAGGCTGAAGAGCCACGAAAGGACTCGCGGTCTCCAGAATTGCGGGGCCCTCTGCCGCCTCTGGGGCGTCTCCTGAAAAATTTCCCCGTCCTCTGCCTCTGGAAGGGATTCTTCCTGCTGTTGGGAGAAAAACTTACGGGATTTGGAACCACATTTTCCCCCTCCTTTAGCCTTGGGGTAAGGCCGAAGGGAGTGGAATAACGGGCACCTACGGCAGATAAAGTTTTCCCTCTTGTTCACAGCGGGTAAGGGTGTCTTTAACCTTGGGTCCAAACAAGGAGGACCCATCAAAGGGAGCGTCGGCGAAGGAAGACTTGAAGGCCTCCGAACTGACACAAGCGGAGCCAGGCTTGTCTCCGTAGAGCCACGCCTGTGCCTGCCGCTCTACCCGCCTAGGAAATGAGCCTCATGGGCGAGTTAGAAATTGGCGTAAGGATAGCCAACTGAGAGCTAACCGACTGGGCTAGCTGCTCAGGTAGGTTACCGAGAGGGAATTTGACAACTCCTTGACCAGATCCCTCTGAAGCCTGGTAAAATGTGCCAAATAATTCAGAGACCTTAAAGTAAAGGCCGCTGAAGTCAGGGTGCGCTTCCGTACCTGTCCATACTCCTAGACTCCTTATTAGGAGGATGGATGGACGTTGAAGCCTCTGCCACGTCCTGTTGTGTAGCAGATGCCACCACCATGGCATCTACAGCCACGCCTTTAGTGAGGAACTCCTTCTCGGGGAGCAGACAAAATTTATTTGGGCGAGAAGGGACTGGTTCCACGGTATCTGGATGTTCCCACGCCCGACAAACTAAATCCAGAAGCTCGTGGAGACACCCAGGAGGCGGAGGCTGAGCCCCAAAGGCCTTGAGGAGCACTGACTCGTCAGTAGAGGTTTGGATATCCAGCCGCCTCGTTGTTTGAGGATCTCTAAGATGTCTGCAAAGGAGACATCATCCGAGGACGACTTTGGGGACCCCTCTGCATCATTCAGATCAGTGTCTGAAGTAATAGACTCGGGGGAGTCCACGTGCTTCCTCTTGCACGATCTCTTCCTTGGGGGTTCCTCCGAAGACAGCTCAGAAGAACCCTCAGGAGGAGGGAACCCCACTGGGGTAACCTCAGGCCCGGGCTCCGCTGACTACGGACAGGGAACTGCCAAAGACCCAGTCTCCACGCCTAGGGAAGGTGCCGGTAAAGCCGGGAGATGGCGAAGAGGACTTGGCCAAGGCACTCCTCATGGCTCTGAAAGCCGGACCCCAGAATCCTGGGAGTGTCTGGTCCCGGAGCCGTGATAGTCGACGGAAGACCCGCAGCACCGAGGGAGGCTCGGAACCAGCATAGGTCCCGAAACATCACCCCGGGTCCAGCCGAAGGCGTCCGCGTACCAAACTCGGACCCGAAGGCCGGGTTGGAGTAAGAGCCGACCCTGAGATCTCCATCAGCTCCAACAGCACCTGCTCCGGCGGGCGAAGCAGTCGGAGGAGGAATGGCAATGGGGTGGGCCAAGGTCATCGGCTCCGAAGCCAACTGGGTGGAACCGAAACAAATTTTTGGAAGACTGGGGACTGGAACAGTCTTTGGAGCACCCTGTCTATAACAGAATCTGACATCCTCGAGGCAGTGGAAACAGAGCGGGTCGAGGCGGCCTCCAACGGCCCCAAGGGCTAGGGGACCGGCTCGAGGCGACTCGATGAATATCGGCGCCGAGGAATACACACCAACCAGTTTCCATTGGTGCGAGATGGACTTGGCGCCGAGGAGGAAGTGTCTGGCGGGCAACCTTGTCGGCTCCGAGGCTGTGGAGCCGGCGAAGATGACCCGCCTCGATGCCCCAGCTATCGGCTCCGAAGCCAGAGGAGTCGATACTGGTGGCATCGATCGACCTCGGCTCCGAAGTCAAGGAGAGGCCTGCCTTTGTTTCTTAGCGATCGGATCCGACGGACTGGTTTGGCGGAGAAGGAGAGGATGCCAAAGCTTCTTCGAAGAATGTTTAATTAATCCCTATAGTATTAATTTATTATTCCTCTCCTGGAGGACCCTTGAGGACATAGCGTGACATACACTACATGATTCATGTAAATGCTTTGCCCTAAGCAATACACACATAGCGAGTGATCGTCCGTGATGGACATTTTGAAGCTACATTTTACACATTTCTTGAAGCCCGAAGGCCTAGGATTCTGTGACATTATAGAAATTTCAAAAGTAACTGTAAAGAACACTGGTGACACACCTAGAATAGGCTTACAGTTATCACATACTCTGAGTTAGTCAAACACAGCACAAACTCTGTAAATGTAATAATTTCTCTCAGTTAGTTCTTATTTAAAGAGAAATGTAAATGATTTAAAACAGGACCGAAGTCACCTACAAATAAAAGACCGGAAAGGCCTTTCCAGACAAGAGGTACTCCTAGTCCACACTCACAACACAAGAATTCACCAAGTGAATTTTGTCAAACACACTCAAAACACAAGAATAGCTGTTAAAACAGCTTTTTGTAGAGAATGAAGAAAAACCTGACAGAAAAACTAGTGAAATAATCACTACTTAACTCAGCCAGCTCGAGACCACGTCTTCACTTGTTAGCGGCAAACGAGATCTGGGGGACTGGTAGTGGTGCATCCTGGGATATGGTAAGCTCAGCCAGTAAGAGACTTCGCTCTTTGGCATAGCGTGCAGTCGAACCGAGGGATCGGCTCCGAACCCATCATTCAGAATGTAGGCGAGATAGGATCACATAACATCACTACATTATTAATTATGATATCAAAATATTTAGCTCTCCAATGACTTGAAAAGCATTTTACTTTAACACAATATAAGGGGAAAACTATTCATCTTGGCACTCTATAGTGGCACAGTTGATAAGTAGCAAGATAAAAGCATCCATACTAAAAGATTTAAGAAATAATCAAAGAAGAGTAGGGTTGAGCAGCAATGGACCACTAAGATGGATCCACAGTTACTCAACATCTGTCTTTGGCTGTTCAAATCTTTTAAATATTTTGATGCAAAATTAACAGTAATGCTAGCCATTTTAGAACAAATTAAACCAAAACAGTATTTTAAAGAAAAGACAGTGGTAAATATAGCAGAAGTATGCACAGCCAATTGATGGAAAGCACAATGTAATGCATACAGGAAGGACTACGCTGATCTATTTTTAAAGGATAAAGTATATGAAAGTAACTGAAGAAAAAGATCTGGGAGTTTTAATTATTAACATACAGGGCACAACTAGTTGTTCCATAACAAAGCAAACAGATATGCAAGTCTGAGGAAGACTAACATGATACTAGGACTGCTGAAATATACTTAAATCTAAGAATGCTGGAAACACAGCAAAAAGTCCACAGGTTCTCAAAAACTCTTAATTCACAAAATGAACAATCCTTCCACGTTTAAAATAGATCAAGCGCGTTCGCCCGGGCTCTCCCAGGCTTTATCAAGATAAAATCCAAGTACATCCCATTGTCTTTTATACTACTGTGTTATTACATTAATTGAAACCTAATTATTAAATTAAATAATTTCCACATTTAAAGGTGCATTGTTACATAGTATTATTCCTTAAAACAACTAAAATAACTTCTTACTTGAGTGCTTCTTTTGTAGTATTTTATTTTTATTTTTATTTTTTATTTTACATTTGTTGACCGGGCTAGTCTTACTGGACATATATCCGTTTTCAGTAGAGGCCCGGGGAGAAAAGCTCCAAATACACGAAGTAAAACAATTATTACAAAAGACCAAAATAAGCATAATACAAAAGTACCAGTGTAGACTTATTTGGCAATTTAAGAAAAACTAAAACTGACAAAATGTATGTAAATAAAGAAAAAGTCAGATAAAAGTAAAATACATGGTATAGAATATTCTGAAGTTAGATTAAATAGAAGATAGATAAGCAGAACACAAGGTGGGAAAACATATGTGAGAATAAAATAAAATGCTAAGGTAGAGTCAATATCAAAGATAAAACAGTCAATAATTAAACCTATTATTTAGAGGACCAGTAAGGGGAGAGGGGAGAACTTGGGAAATAATGAAATCATTTCAGTCAGGGTTAGCACAAGGGCATAACCACTGGGATTTTAGATATTCTTTGATGTGTCTTTTGAAGAGGGACGTAGATTCTAGGTTAGTTATTTCATGAGGGAGTTGATTCCAAAATTTCCCGACAGAGTTAGAGAATAATGAATCCCCAAGCTTTATTATATGATTTGTTTAAGGCCACAAGGAGTTTATTAGCAGAGCGTAGTGTGGATAGGTTTTTATATGGTGAAATTAGTTTTTTAAGGCTAGGGGTAGCATCAGGGTAGAAAAGAGACTTATGAGTGATAAGTAGTTGTTGATAGAGTATGTGGTTATTTAGCTCTAACCAGTCTAGTTGCTTGAGGTTGTGACAGTGATGAGTTCTGAAGGGGTTAGCAGTAATGAATCTAGTTATACTATTGTAACAGGTAGATAGTTTGGTAAGGTTGGATTTAGATAAGTTTGTATATATAGCAGAGGCATAGAAAAGGGTGGAGATCAGGTGGGTCTGAGCCAAGGTTTTTCTGGCTGCCGGGGTAAGAAAGGGTTTAATTCTGTAGAGAGTACCTATTTTTTTGTTAACTGATTTAATGGTATTGTTAATATGGTCATCAAAATTAAGATGGTTATCAATAGTTACACCTAATAGGCGAGTGGTCATATCTGGGTTAATACAGGTTGCATTATTTGAGGAGATAGTGAAGAAAGGAGTTGGAGATTTGTGTGTAGGAGTAAAGAGAAGTTTTGTTTTTTTGGCATTGAGAAGGAGGGAGTGTTCCATAAACCATCTCTCTACATTATGGAAGACTGTTTGGGTAAGGGACTGGAGGGAGGAAACATTATTAGTAGCACAGATTAAAGTTGAATCATCAGCATATTGAATACAGATGGCTTGGGGAATGTTCAAGTGTAGGTCATTGATAAATAAAGAAAAAAGAAGGGGACCTAAGATTGAGCCTTGTGGAACCCCAATGTTTACTGGGAGTAAGGAAGAAAGGTTGTTATCCCATAGCACTGCTTGTTGCCTGTTTTGGAGATAACTCCTAAACCATTGAAGAGCTTGTGAACCAAGAGAATAGTGATGTAGCTTGTCAAGGAGTATATTATGATTAACCATATCAAAGGCTTTTGACAGGTCTAGGAATAGTGCTGATGAGAAAAGATTATTGTTCCTATTATTATTTATAGCATCAGAGAAGGAAAGGAGGGCAGTTGTAGTGCTATGAGAAGGTCTAAAGCCATGTTGACAATTTGCTAGAAGTTTGTTTTGCAGAAGGTAGTTAAGAAATTGTTTGTGTATACATCTTTCCATAATCTTCGCTAATGGGGAGAGTAAGGCAATAGGGCGAGTAAGGCAATAGGGCGAAAGTTTGAGAGTTCAGTAGAGGAGCCCCCTTTGTGTAGAGGAATTGTATGAGATTTTCCATATGGATGGAATTTTTCCTTCAGAGATAGTTCTGTTAATAAGTATGGATATGGGATAGTCTATGGCTTCAGCAGCAATTTGTAGGTATTCTGATGGAAGTTGGTCAGCAGATGGGGTGCAAGGTTTAAGTTTTTTGAGAAGCTTATAAATAAGAGATGTAGCAACAGGTTGAATGTGAAAGGTATCAGTTGATGCATTTAAAAACATATAATACATCAATTCTAATATATTATAGATAGATAAAAAATCACATTTCTAAAACAAATGTTGCATAAAATCTAATGAAAACCACTATGAAAGGCAGCCTACAGCCCAAAGGTATAGTCTCATATGAAATATGGATGCCCCTATGACTGACTAATTGGTTCTAAATATTATACTAGTGAAACCAGGCATACTATCTATGTGTAGTTGGATAAAACATTAACCTTACTGAATATATATAATCTACCCCTAAAATCACAGAATATATATTCACTAAAATTAGACATAAAATTAAAAATGTCCATAACGAACCAGGTCTTGACATATGTATCCTTTGGAAAGGTAATTCTAATGAGATTGAGGAGTTCATCCAGTATATTAGTTCTACCACAGACTTTTTGAGATTTACATATACAATACATTCAGATTATGTACATTATCTTGATGTTAATTTGGTAAAGAACACAGAAAGAAATAGTTTTCAATCTAACATTTTTAGGAAGGACTCCTATTCTAACATGTTCCTTCATTTTGATAGCGACCATCCTTTATTCCAAAAAAAGGGAATAATCAAAGAACAGTTGATCAGGGCCTCCAGAATGTGCAGTGTGGATGATTTATTCAAAGAGGAAACACAATTCCTCAGGTCACCATTTCTTGAAAAGGATTACCCTGCACCCTTATTTGATACCCTGGCTGACGAAGTACAAACTAGAAGGATGGAACAATATGCCCCATTATTGGGGGAAATTGACAAACAGGGTAGAAGGGTGCAACAGAAGGACATAAGAGAAAAAGAACATGTTTTCCTCCATACTTTCAATAAACATAGTTTTGAAGTAGAAAATATTATCAGTAAATATTGGCCAATTCTAACTATGAATGAGGATATCAATAATACCATCCCAAGTAAACCACAATTTGTGAGAAGGAACTTGAATTTGAAGGAAATACTTGACAGGAACACAATATTGAAGGCCTATGACAAAACATCTAAAATAGGGACATATAGATGTGGGACATGCAAACAGTGCCCTTATATGGTCAATGAGAAAGGCCTTTATTTGAATTCTAGAAATAAGTATATTGTTTCCCCAGGACATTTTAATTGTAATACAAAGGGGGTAGTGTATCTTGGATTTTGCCAGAAGTGCTTTGGATTTTATGTTGGCAAGACTGAAAGATCTTTAAGAAAAAGAGTTTACGAACATCTTTATGAAGTTGAAAAGAAAAAAGAATCAAATGCATTCTATAAACATCTATTAAATTGTAAAGAAATGAGCCTAAAATTTTTAGTCCTAGAACAAGTTAGACCTAACCCAAGGGGAGGTGATTGGGAAATGTCCCTCGAATATAGGGAGTTATTGTGGCAAATCAAATTAAATGCCTCCAAGTCACCAGGGCTCAATAACACCATTAGTCTGAGCAGTTTACTCAGGATCAGAAGAGCCAAATTATAACAGCATTTGGCAATTTGAAAATATTAAGACCTGGTTCCTTATGGACATTTTTAATTTTATGTCTAATTTCAGTGAATATATATTCTGTGATTTTAGGGGTAGATTATATATATATTCAGTAAGGTTAATGTTTTATCCAACTACACATAGATAGTATGCCTGGTTTCACTAGTATAATATTTAGAACCAATTAGTCAGTCATAGGGGCATCCATATTTCATATGAGACTATACTTTTGGGCTGTAGCCTGCCTTTCATAGTGGTTTTCATTAGATTTTATGCAACATTTGTTTTAGAAATGTGATTTTTTTATCTATCTATAATATATTAGAATTGATGTATTATATGTTTTTAAATACTACAAAAGAAACACTCAAGTAAGAAGTTATTTTAGTTGTTTTAAGGAATACTATGTAACAATGCACCTTTAAATGTGGAAATTAATTTAATAATTGAATAATTAGGTTTCAATTAATGTAATAACAGTAGTATAAGAGACAATGGGATGTACTTGGATTTTATCTTGATAAAGCCTGGGAGAGCCCGGGCGAAAGCGCTTGATCTATCTTACGTGGAAGGATTGTTCGTTTTGTGAATTAAAAGAGTTTGAGAACCTATGGACTTTTTGCCGTGTTTCCAGCTTTTTTACCTGGTCGGTATTTGTGTTTAGATTTTGTTTTGGTGTTAAATCTAAGAATGCCAATGTGTTTCTTATGTAAATGACATTAGTCAGGTCTAATATTGATGCTATTGCCTAAGCCCTTAATTTCTTAATGAATATTGAACAAGTTCATGCACAGGAGATTTTTAGTGTGCTAAGAAATATAAAAACTCAGATGACATTCATCTCAAAATCTAGTGTTCACTTTCTCATCCTTGTGTGATCTGATGTGACAAACATATAGATAAGAAAGTGTGGCTGTTTAATGAGTGATTGGGAGTAGCTTCTAGAGAGTATATGAATACAGCTAAAAGAAAAGGACAGCAAACAAATATGAAATCATACATATGGGTAATAAGCACTGTTAGCAGTACTGCTGGATACTGAAATGTCACGAGTAACTGTTATTAAAGCCAGCATAGTTTTTTTTTAGCTTAAACTTGATTTATAAATGGTTTAGAAATTAGACCTATAAAATCCAATATTATTATTTAGGCTACCTCAAGAATATAATTTTCAGTCCAATAATGAAGTCTAGTATTTCTGATCAGTATATGGAAAAACACCTGTTATTACAGCTTAATAGGCTCCATTTAATACAAGCTGGATGTGGGGACACCAAAATCAGTCTAATGCTTGCAAACACAGAGAGAGAAATGAATACATTATCTGGTGATAAGATATGGATTTTGTAAAGTAATGTGCAAGTTCCAAAGTATTCACAAATATGCATTGTAAACTGTGATGTACAAAAAGCTGCAAAATAATAATAAAAGAGAGAATATAAGACAGTGACTCATCTAAAACTGCTTGACCCAACTATCTACAAGTAGCCGAGCCTTGCAGACTGTTATCCTTTCCACAAACTAGACCTATTACAGAGTCCTAATGAATTTCACTCACCTATCCTGACATACGACTACTTCACTTTTTCACAGTACATTTGCTAGAAAGAAAACAAATATTAACTATTTTGGATCAATATATTTGAATCATCGAATGACGTTTTATAAAACGAAATGTAATTCTTGGGAAAGGTATCATACCAAGTTAAGAAAAACTATGCAGTGCCACTTTTAACTCACCAGTTCTTTTTAGGAACTTTGCTTGAAGGATCAAGATGCACCCAAGTAACACCATGTATTTGCAAAGCTGTCAATGAACTCAAGTTTGGCCAGAATGCAGCAGTCCAAGACACAGTAACAGATGTGTCATGAAAATGTACTCCTGTTGGCTCAACAACAAATTCCTTCCCACTTTTATCCTTCAGTACAACAATCCAGTGCACACCTAGTGATCTGACATAAAAACAAGAAAATTAAAAACAGACAATGACACAGTGTATATTCCTTTTGTATAACTGTAATCTTCTATAATGGCACTCTTAAAGGCCCTACTACCTGAGGAGTTTGACATCCCTCAAAGATATAGCAGCATGACTTTTTTCCACTTTGTAAAAAGACAATTTGCAAGTAAGGATTCAATCTCTAAAGATTAGGTTTTGCCTAATTAGCAGCTGGGCACCATTCTGCTGGTAATGATGATTATAATGAAGCACAATTACACAAGCAGTCTCTAATCAGTCCACATTTGACAGGGGTGATAATCTAGAAGACCACTAGAAGTCATGATTATGCTAAGGTGAAAGCAACAGAGGCCAGCAGTACCGTAAAGCCTAGGACAGGAGAATCAGAAAATAATAAATCTGCACTCTGGTAATGACATGCTCCAGCATTCAGAAACCTCAAATAATTTAAATTCCTTGATGTCTGGCTTGCAACAGTAAAATGTTGACAGAGCTGCAAATGTACAACTGTTCTGGAAACAAAAAGGGGTATCTCAGCAAACAGAACAAGGTTAGGCTATCTAAAAATGAAATAATGTGTAGGCTATACACAAAAAGGCTAAAATATTGCAAATTACACAGGGCTATGAAGCAGTAAACACACATAGTATTTGTATATAGTTATCTGAAAACTTATGAATATGTTGACTTACTGGATCAATGTCAGCAAAGAGAAAACTAACTCCTCAAAAAAGGAAGGTGAACAAAACAATGTGACAGACTTGCTTTTTAAGATGACATTCTGTGTGTGTGTGTGTGTGTGTGTGTGTGTGTGTGTGTGTGTGTGTGTTGGGGGGGGGGTGTCTTCCAAACCTCCCATACAGGGAAGTTTTCCCAGATTGTTGCACTTTGCAAAGGACAAATCTCAAATGCAGCAATCTCATTCGAAAGCTGCATGTTTTTGACAATTGTTAGTTGAGCACTTGGCTATTACACAGCCAATGGGATACCTGACTTATTAAAATGGAATGGCATTATTTAAAAAAAAAAAAAACATTTATTTTACAACATATCAAATGGGCTTGATGACCCAAAAGCAACAGAGACACAATTTTTTTGCCATACTTACTGGTCTTCATAATGGTCTTTAGTACTGTGTTAACACATGGACTGTATCTACATTGTATTCATTCACAGTGCTCTTCAAAAATTTCAAATCCCCTAACTCATGTAGGCATACCCATTTTGACCTGAACTGGCCTCTCTCTATGTTGTCCATTCTAATAATTCATAGTTCTAGATTCCCACTTCAAGAGTTCTGTCTGCAAAAAATAAACTACAAGGATACAAAATTAAAATGTTTAATTATCATTGGCAAATTTTCTTTTCAAACTTTGTAACACTTTTGTTCAAAATTAAGTAAAAAGTGCTCTTGTAAAAATATAAAATGCCCACTGGACAAAGAAATCTTACTGGTACACTTCCCAATATCCTTCGCTAATTACAATACGCAGGCAGCATATAATTACATAACTGATAGGATACATGCTGATTAAGGATAACTGCAGTATCAATACAATTGTAAAGTGATTCAGTAATTCTCAACCTGTTAAATTAATAGTTATTTTGGCAATTTGCTAGTTTAGCAGAATGACAATTACCTAATTACTAGAAAGGTGAGCATGTATTAGTTACCCATAATCAGTCCTTCGCTGAGCAATGATAAAATTATATTCAGTCTGTACATTGTAATTAATGAAGGATATTGAAAGGTGTTCCAGTAAGACATTTATGTTCAACAAGGATTATACAATACAATCTAAGTTGCATATCTATCTGCATGTACTAGTATTCTTAATATGCAAACCTCATCTACTAGCAGTTCTACTATACTCTTGAAAACTCTATATCGGCGAATTCTACATACTCTCAATAATTCAAGTAGATATTACTGGTCATACAACTAACATGTCCTGCTACTACAATTTGCAGCTAAAATATTTTTTTCTCTATGTACCTCTAAAATGTGCAGCCAAAATTTTTTTTCTCCATCCACCAGAAAACCCCATACCTTCATCAAGCATTACAAATTGGATCTGATCTCCAGGGGAAGAGCGGCCTTTGGCTCAATGGTTCTCAGGAATGTTCTTCCTTAAGGGCCACCCAGTACTGCGATAGTCCTAGTTGAGTGAGCTTTGATTTGAGGAGGCTTAGGTTCACTCGTAAGCGAATATCAGAAGGTAATGCAATCCCTGAGCCATTTTGACAAAGGAACTCTAGATACTGCACACCCCATTCTAGGACCAGAAAAGGAAATGAAAAATTGGTCCGACTTGTGAAAGGACTTAGTTCTGTCCAGGTAGAAACGTAGTTCTCTATGGATATCCAATGAATGCAGGCAGTATTCTCCCTTGTTTGAATAATTTGGAAAGAATACAAGGCGTTCAATGGAAGTAAGAAACCACCTTGGGGAGAAAGGATGGATTAGTATGAAATTATACTCTGTCCTTATGGAAGATCAGATAGGGGCTCTTGATGCACAAGGCTTGCAACTCGGATATTTGTCTGGCTGAAGTGACCGCCACCAAAAACAAGGATTTCCATGACAGGAATTTTAGATCACATGTCACAGCAGGTTCAAAAGGAGGTAGAGAGAGACTAGAGAACACGGGACAGATTCCATGCCTCCACCGGCTGTCTGATAGGAGGTCTGCTATGGAAAATTCCCTTGAGGAAGATCTTACAAAGTCGGGAGGAAATAAGTGGGACTCCATCTGAACCATTATGGAAGTTGGAAATAGCTGCTAAATGGACTCGAATGTTGGAAGCTGATGCACCATTGTCAAACAACTCAGAAAGATAATGAAGAATAGTAGCTACAGGAGTTGAAAACAAATTTAGCATCCGATTATGTGACCAGATACAGAATATTTTCCATTTGTCCCTGTGAAGTTTTCTGGTGGATGGTTTATGGGAGGCCAGAATAATATCACAGACAGATAAGAGGCTTTCCTGCCTGGCAACTAATGGAAGTGGAGAAGCCAAGCCGTCAGCTTGAGAGTGGATAGATTCGGGGGAGTCGGCCCTTGTAGGTGAGATATGAGATCCTGACGAGTGTCCAGGATCCAAGGAGGTTGTAACAGGTGAGGTTGGAGGAAGGGAAACCACAATTGATGAGGCTAGAAAGGGGCAATGAGGATCACTTTGCTTCTTGACCAAATAGCTTTCCTTAAAAAAAAGGGGGATCAGAGGTATCAGAGGATAAGCATAAAGGAGACCCACAGGGCAATCGTGAGTCAAAGCGTCTCTCGGTGACTCCCTGTGAGGGGGAAAGAGGGCAAAGTAGCTGCTGCACTTTGTGTTTGAGGGAGAGGCAAAAAGGTCGCAGCATGACTGGCCCCAACGGCTGAAGATTTCTGCTGTCACGTTCAGATTGAGACCACAGCTCAGCTTGTCCGCAATCACGTTGGAGCTCCCTGGGATATGCGTTGCGATCAGAAAGCGGTTGGAAGCTATCGCCCAATGCCAGATTCTCATGGCTTCGTGACATAGGGGATAGGATTTGGTCCCTCCCTGTTTATGTACCAGATGACAGACATGTTGTCCGACTGGATAGCAATCATTCCTGACTGAAGGAGCGGATGGAATGCTTGCAACGCCAGTAGCACTGCTCTTAACTCCAGGACATTGATATGCAAGTTGACCTCTATGCTGGACCACATGCCTTGGACTGACTTTCCCTGGAAGTGACACCCCCACCCTATCAGGGAAGCGCCCGTGGTCACTGTGGCGCTGGGTAGGGGAGCCTGAAAGGGACGACACCAAAGATTTTCATCTGTACTCATCCACCACAGGAGATCTTGTTTGCAGGAGTTGGGGATGAGAATCTGAGAGCTCAAGGGATGAAGACTGGTCATCCACTGGAACAGAAGGAGCCATTGTAGTAGTTTCGTATGTAATCTGGCTAGGGGAACAATTGGGATGGCCACCGCCATAGACCCCAGAGCCTGAAGAACCTCCCTTGCAGACACCTTCCTTCGACAGAGTATCACTTGTATTTGTGCCCTTAATCTCTGAACTCTGAGGGGGAAGAGAGACCAGACTTGTTTGAGTGTTGAATAATGCCCCTATAAATTCTAATTGTTGTGTGGGCTGAAGATTGGATTTTTCCCAGTGAATGGTGATGCCCAGAAACTCCGCTAGTGCTAGAATGCAGCAGAGGGCCCTGACCAGGAGGCGCTTGGTGGGGGCAGAGAGGAGCCAATTGTCTAAATACAGAACCACCTGGAATCCCTGAAGTCTCAGACAAGCTGTCACCACTGCTAGGCATTTCGTGAACACTCTGGGGGCCATCGAGAGACTGAATGGCAGGGCTCTGAATTGGTAATGATTGGCTCCCAGCCGGAAGCAAAAGAGACTTCTGGAGTTTGTCCATTTTGATGTGGTAATATGCATCCCGGAGGTCTATCAAGCACATCCACACACCCTCCCGAGGAAATGGGAGGATGGATTGAATCGTGACCATGTGGAACTTGGTCTGAACCACTGATTTGTTTAGCTGGCTGAGATCCAAAATGGGCATCCAGTCCCCGGTCTTTTTTGGTACTAAAAAGAATCTTGAGCAAAAAACGGATATGCACTGGTCTAGGGGGGTCTGTTGGGTGACTCGTTTTTGACATAGCTTTCTTATTTCTGAAGCTGCCTCCTCCCTTTGACTGGGTGGAACATCGGGAAGGGAAGTCGAAGGTATTGGGTAAGAGATTAGGGGGCAGATATAACCTCTGGAAATTATTCTCTGCACCCACTGATCATTTGTAATAGAGTGCCAGCCAGATTGGTGCAGAAATAAATGAGCCCCGACTGCTTCCACAGAAAAGCAATCGGGCAGCGCTTCAGGAGGGCTGATAAGGTCGTCCTGAGAAAGAATCCCTGGAGTCCTGATTTCGGGGACCCCCTCTGCCCCGAAAGGGGCATCTTCCATTATTGGAATCCCCTCTGCCCCTGCGGGAGTCCTCACCACGTGCCTCACGGAAAGGACCTTGAGACTTTTTGTGCCACAACTTTCCACTCCTCTGGTTCCTGGAAAAGGAGCGCTGAGGTTTGGAAAAAAACTCAAGGCAGACAAGGTCTTCCTGTCCTGCTCACACCTGGCTAATGTGTCCTTAACCTTAGAACCGAACAGAGCTGATGGTTTGATAGGGGCATTTAAAAAGGAAGTCTTGGAGTCCGAGAGGTCACAAATGCGCATTCAGGCATGGCGTCTCATAACTACGCCTGCACCCGAAGTTCTAGCCGCCCCTTCAGTTGCGTGGGACAGCAACCTCATGGACGAGTTGGAAATTGACTCTAGGGTAGCAAGTTGGGAAGCAACTTTATCATGTGCCCTGTCCGAAACTTTACCCGCGAGGGTTCCAGAGAGCTCGGTGATGAGATCTGGAGCCTCGTAAAATGTGCCAAAAAGTTCAGAGACCTGACAGCAAAGGTCACAAGCAAAACCATGCTTCCCTAACCTGTCCACCGCCCAGGACTCTGTTGGGCAGGTGGACAGCAGGACTTTCCTCCACAAGGTCCTTTTTCATGGTCTTCGCCACCACCAAAGCATCAACTGGAAAACCTCTAGACCAATGGGGCTGGTCCTCTGAAGGGGAGAGTATCTTATCTGATCTCCGGGGAATGGCCTCAACGGTATCGGGATTCTTCCATGCCCATTGCATGATGAGCTTGACTAACTCATCTGTGGGGTTCACCCAAAAAGTAGAGGGCCGAGAGCGGAAGGCCTGCAGGAATATGGATTCCTCAGAATGCCTCTAAATTTCCAGGATGTCTCCAAATGAGACATCATTAGTGGGTGACCGTGGGGACCCTTCCCATCATCGTAGTCCGTATCGTCAGTGAGAGACTCCTCTGGGGAGTCCATGTGTTTCCTCTTACATGCCCATTTCTGAGGGGGTTCTTCGGTGGGAGCATATGAAGAAGACTCAGAAAGGGAAATACCCTGTACAGGGGTTTCCTGGGTCTTGCTTTCTCTGTGTCCTGGGGGGTGGCCTTTGACAGCTGCAGCTAAGAGGGAAAGGGTGGTAGGTCCAACGTAGGAGGATTGCTCAAAGCAAGAACCCTCTCCATCACCCGGAAAGCAGGCCCATCTGAAGAGGAATGGGAGCCTGGAACTGAAGAAGACAATTTTGGAACCGGAGTCACACCCCACTCCACGCGGTCCGCTCCCAGAGACGAGGCCTCAAGCAAAACCAGGGCGGGAGTCACCCTCAGACCTGAAGATGGAACCAGTGAAACAACCGGAGCCGTGGCTGGAACAGAGGGTTCCACCCCCCCCCAGCATAAGATTGAGGAAGGGTGGGTTCCAACGGAACAGACACCCAAAGGGGCCTTGGAGCCTCAGACACTGTCATTGTCGGTGCCGAGGAAAGGGGCCCTCTCGCAGACGTAGGAAATATGAGCCTCAGAACTGAGGGGTCCAAGGGAGGAGAATACGTGGGGATCGCCAGGGCAATGGACCCAAAACTCTTAGTGGGATGGGTTCTAGGAAAGTTTGTAATTCCCCTGGCAGTCAGCAGCTGATCAGAGGGGCGCACCACATCCAACTCAGATAGGCTCCTGGTGGACCTTACCAATGCCTGAGGGGGAGTCAGGCCAGTCCAAAAAAAGGGCTAAAAGCTTGTCTGGCAAACAGATCCACAGACGGGGAGTACTGGATCCATGGTGTAGTGGAAATTGGCACAGAGGATTCCAGTTTAGAAACCAGTAAAAGGAGAATAAATCGGAGCTGAGAACGGGCTCAAAGCCGAAGTCACACTTGGGGTTGAGATAAATATAGTCTCCAAAGAGGCTGTCGAAACTGACAGAGCGGAGATGGGGGACGTCGGTACCGAGGTAGTGGCAGGAAAACTGTCCTGAGCCGAAATCAAAGTGGGATCTGCAGTAGTCAGTGCTGGGGCCGGCATCGACGAGGCGATCATGGCAACTCCCGTATGAGCCACTGGAGCCAAACTCAGAGCCGAGGTGGTCAGAACAGAGGAGGTGATTCTATGTTCTGAAGAAGCCTTATACTTATGAGGCTTGCCCCTATCACCAGCTGGTGAAGAGGGGTCAGAACGAGGACGTTTTTTTGTCCACAGATGGAGGGGTTGAGACCTCCAATGCAGAAATAGCCGCAGAGAAGGTAGAAGGAAGCAGACCTTTGAGAATTAGCTTATTACGTTGTTCATTCAGCGTCCGCTGACTGAAACTGGCACAAATGTCACAGGGAGGTTTCCCCGATATGTTCAGAACCCCTAACAGTAAACACAACACTTATCTAGAAAGGAAAGTTAGAGATAGAAAGGAGGGAAATACCAACAATGGTATTGGAAATAACACAAGGGTAAAAAGGGTGAATACCAACAATGGTATGAGAAGAGATACCCGTGGGTAGAGTTAAGTTACCAGAGAAAAAAATAGTTTACAAAGAAGATAGCAAGCCCAAATGCCCGTCAAGCCAAAAAGTTATTTTGTAAAACACACGTTCTCGCTAGCTGTATTATGATAGACACCACCAGTTGAAGCAAATTGAGTACCAAAATCAGTAAAATCTTAACGCAAATTTTATTTTACAGAAAAGAAGCGTTTTCGTTGTAGACTAAGCTGCAGCTTCCTCAGAGAAACATTTCAAAAAAGCCACCAAAGACAGGCTTTTAAAAGTCACGCCCATGCATAAAATTACCATGCGCTTACAGTTAAAGCCATAACCAGGATAATATTCATAAATAAAACATTGTGTTACTATGCTGTTGAAAATAGTAAGCAACGCCAATTGCACATCTAAAACATTAATAATAATAAAAATAGTGATAATAATAATAACCATCCTAATTAAATTATTAACAAAATAAACCACAAGGAGTTAATTGAAAAAACACACAAAAAGTGAAAATTAAAAAGGACAATTTTAGGTAATATAAATAAATGAATAAAAAAGAATGTATGTATATATATATACCATACCAATAGTATGATTATAATGTTAAAAATTATCTTCTATAACTCCTCATTTTTAAAACACATGAGATATTGCAGTACTCATTCAACCCCGGGTAAGAAAATGAGTCTAATAGTAACTGCCATTCCAACTCTCTATTTTCTAGTAAAAGTGAAACTGGTCCTCCTCTTTCTGGGCTTAATACCTAATCAATAGCCATAAACTGAAAACTGTGCCCCTGATTCCTAATAATATGTTTAGCTAAGGCATTCTCTTTTTTCATCTTCCTTATAGCATAAACGTGTTCATACAGTCTATCTCGCAACCTTCGATCAGATTTGCCAATATAAAATGCTTGGCAGCAATTACAAGTAGCAAGGTAGATTATTGATCTAGATTCACAGTTAAGTCTATGAGCTATTTTATATTTCCTTCTACGAATCACAAATGAGTTGGCAACTTTAACAAAATGGCAATAGTTGCAAGCCCCACATTGGTAAGAGCCTTTTGCTCTAGTTAATCATTCTAATGCTTTCGGTCTCTCCAAGAGGGTTTTTAGATTATTACCTCTCCTGTATGTAATCAAGGGTCTCCTTCCTAATTTTTCTAATAGTTGTTCATTATTTGTTATAAAATACCAGTTTTTATATAGTATACGCTGAATTTTCTTAGAGTCAATATTATAAGTTGTAATAAAACTGTTTACAAAGCAAGACTCCATTTCCTTAGTGGTGAAGTTGAAACCGTACCTAAACTTTCAGCACTTACGTCTAAGACTACATTACTAACTTGGTGGGAGTTAATTTTATGTGGTAAAAGGGGTGGGTACTGCCCATTAGATCTTTTAATAGTCACTTCGCCTAATAACTCATTAAATAAGGCAGAAGGGTACTCCCTATTAATAAACATGTTTTTCAAAGTGTCACATTCCTCCAAGAATAGTTCCTCCCTACTACACATTCTTGCTGCTCGAATTAACTGTCCCTTTATAATAGCCTTCTTTTGTTTAAAAGGGTGGCAACTGTTATAATGTAAGAATGAGTTGCAGTAAGTTGGCTTTCTATAAATCTTGGAAAAATATTCGCCCCTTATTGTATCCTTATTCAACTTTACTTCAAGGTAGTCAATATCCAGTTCTGAAAATTGACGTAAATTTTAAAAAAGTGGTTGTGTCGTTAAGTTAATAAAACTCATTGCCGATGAATAATCATCAAAAAGGATGAAGATGTCATCTAGGTACCTTGTATAGAATTTTACTTGTTCCATTCTGCTAACGTTAAGGATGTTGCTTTTCTCCCAGTAAGCCATGAATAAATTAGCAACACTAGCTCCGCATGGAGACCCCATTGCCACCCCCTGTTTTTGTAAGTAGTATTTCCCATTGAATGTAAAATAGTTGGATGAAAGTATAATATCAAGAAGCTGGGCTACTACTTCAATCTCACTTTTAGGGGCCTCCAAGTCAGTTAGCGTTAGTGTAATCCATTCAACAGCTTCAAGATGGGGGATAGACGTATATAAGTCAATAACGTCTATAGTAAGGAAGTTAAATGTGTCACAGTAGTCAATTTCGTAAATTTTCCCTAAAAAGGACCAAGAGTCCTTACAAATATGGGTTACTTTCTTCAAGTATTTAGATAGAATACTTTCCAATTGTGCACATGGATATGTAAAGGAAAGACGGCTATCAATAAGGGCTCGTAAAGGTGGATTAGACATGTCTTTATGGATTTTTGGTATCCCAAAAATCACTGGTGTTTTAGGCATAGTGATGTCAATATAATTATATGTATCCATGTCAATACTGCCACTTATGAATAAGTCCCTTAAGTAGCCTCTAGTCCTAGAATATGAAATATTAATTTCATTCAAAGATAATGCACTATAGGCTGGACTGTTAAGCACTGATTCCATCTTACCAATATACATGTAGTTGTCAAGAATTACAAGTCCGCCCCCTTTATCCGGTTTAACTACTCTAACTGGGGCTTTACATAGTTCGTCGAATGCCTGTAGTTGGTCTTCAGTAGTATTAAAGTTAAGGTAGTCATTCTTTGAATAAGGGGATGAAGTCATATGTCTGAGGTCCAGTTCGCATATTTTTTCAAACAATAATAGTACAGTGTGCAAAGGGGGATTGTAAGTGCTCGCTAGTTTTAAACTAGAGTCCTTAGTAGTGCCATTGTTATTGAACATAAAGTTCAAATTTAATTTCCTTACAAAACATTTTAGATCTATCAGTCTTAACAAGGTTACATTTTGTAGTAGGGACAAACGTATTACCAAATGCCAATAGTTCTATCAAACATGGAGATACATGAAAGCTAGAAAAATTATAAATAGTGAAATCACCTTTTGCATTGGTTAAGACATTTAAGTCACCAGGAGAGTTTAAGTCAAATAATATTTTGACAGGAAAGAACTCACAAATACTATAAAATTTGAAAAATACAACACTTAGCTGGAGAGCTCGGTGAAACGCTGCTATATGGCTGCGGGGCAAATAAGATCTGGAGTAACTGAATGAAGGGCATTGTGGGTAGCAGTTTAGCTCGAGAGTTTTTGGTGCACGCGAGCTTGGTATAAGGCAGACTCTAACGAGGGCTAGGAACCGAAGCCATCAGTGATAAATAGGAAGAAGATTAAAGTACAGTTGTGTACCTACCATAAATGTAGATGTTTGAGTGTATTCATTGTTGCAGTCATTACTCTTGGGTTATCCTGCTGGCAGGCTACCCTCAGTCAGCCAGAATTCCAAAGTCTAGGTCTGGCATCGGTTGCTGTCGCCTCTTCCCTGACGTCAGTGTGCCAGGGGTATAAAAGATGCAGCCAACGCCATTTTCTTCAGTTTTTCTTGCCCCAGATGTCAGGTGCCCCCAAATTGGTAGGCTGAAAAAATATGCCAATAAATATGCATGCACAAAAATAACATTTCCTTCATCTACAAGCAAATACACCACATAGGTTGTATAGGATACAGAAGTGCAGATAAGTCCCAGCAAAGAAAAGGGGGGTGGTGGGTAACCTGGACTGCAACAGTGAATACACTCGAACATCTACATTTATGGTAGGTACACAACTGTACTATGTTCTCCGTGTTTCACTGTTGCAGTCATTACTCTTGGGTTGAGTCCCAAAGCTGAGGATGGATGGGTGGCTGGGCTAAATAGGATTAGGAGAGGCTATGAGGCCCTGCAGAACTGCAGTGGCAAAGCCTGCTCTGGACTTAGAGTAAAGACATAAGTGGTAGTGCTTTGTGAAAATGTGCACTGAACTCCAAGTTGCAGCCTCTAAGATATCTTTGGTTGGTACTCCTCTGAGGAAGGCTGCTGAAGTGGCTGCTGCTCTGGTGGAATAAGGCCTAATGCCCTTAGGCAATGATTTGCCATGCTAAAAATAGCAGAAACAGATGCAATGGCCTATCCATTTAGAAATAGTCTGTTTTGAGATGGCCTTTCCTTGTGATCCTGCAGCATATGACACAGTTTCTCAGTCTTTCTGAAAGCTTTAGTTCTGTCCAAGTAGAAGCGTAACTGCCTATGTATGTCCAAAGAATGCAGAATTTTCTCACCCTTGCTGTGGATTTGGATAAAAGGTAGGCAAGTGAATGGTTCGGTTGAGGGCTACACTGGACACCACCTTAGGCATAAATGTTGGGTTTGTCCTCAGAGAAACCCTGTCTGGATGAAAAATGATAAGTTTCCACAGCCATGAGTGATTGTAACTCTGAGACTCCTCTTGCAGAGGTTATTGCTAGGAGCAGAGCTATTTTCCAGGATAAGAATTTTATATCCGCTGTTGATGCTGGCTCGAAAGGAGGCAGTGTGAGTTTTTCCAAAACATAATTGAGGTCCCATGCCGGAATTGGTGCTCTCCTTGGAGGCCTAATGTTTTTGGCCCCTCTGAGGTACTGCCTTATTAAAGGATGAGAAGAAATAGGTGGTTCCGTATTGTAATGGGCTGAAATGGCAGAGGCATGAATCTTAATTGATGAGAAAGAAAAACCTTTGTTCAGCATCTCAGTTGGGTATTGTAAAATCTGAGGGATATTTGGTACACACGTGTCAATACCTTGTTCCTAGTTCCAAGCACAGAATCTCTTCCATTTTTCTGCATAAGATTTTCTGGTACTGGGCCTCCTGGCCTCAAAGATAACATCCATAACAGCTTTTGAAAGAGGAGTGTTCTGAATGGCTACATTATCCGCCATGCTGCCAGATTTAAGGTCCTGAGTTGGCTGTGCAGAATCTGATTGTTTTGTTGGGTCAGCAAGTGAGAAGTTTGAGGCAATATCCATGCCGATTGGGTACCAGTGCTGGCGTGGCCAGTCTAGTGCAATCAGCATCATTTTTGGCTTCTCTTGTCTGACCTTTAGAAGTACCCTGGGAAGGACAGGCAGTGGTGGAAAGGCATATACTGTTAGATTTTTCCAGCTGAAGGATAGGGCGTCCACTTTCCATGCTTGCTTGTGATAAATCCTTGTGCAAAATCTCTGCAATTGGCAGTTGTGAGGGGAGGCAAATAGATCTATGTCTGGGTATCCCCATTTCCTTATTCTGAAGACTTGTGGATCCAGTTTCCATTTGTGGGGATCCATGAGGTTTCTGCTTAGTTCGTCTGCCAGAGTATTTGTTTTTCCTGGCAGGAATTGTGCTTGCAGGTGAACTTGATAAGTCAATGCTGTGTCCCATAAAGTCATTGCTCGTCTGCAAAAGGGGTAGGAATGTGTACCTCCCTGCTTGTTTATGTACCACATGACCGTAGTATTGTCTATCAGTAGCTGTCTTGGGTGAAGCAGGTCCTTGAAAGCTGTCAGGGCATTTTGAACAGCTAGCATCTCTTTTTGACCGATGTGAAGATGCATCTGATTTGAAGACCATGTGCCCTGAATACATTTTCCTGCCATATGGGCAGCCCCCCAGGCATAATCTGATGCATCTGTTGTCAGTGTCTGTCTGGCTGTGGGTAAACTGAATGGCATACCCTTGTTGGGGTGACAGACCTCAGACCATCATCGAAACTCCTGTTGCAGGCAGGGAATGAGTGCAATTACTGTCTCCTGGCTGTGGCAATGCTCAGTCCAAACTCTTTTTAGATACTATTGTAGTTTCTTCATGTGCAGTCTGGCATATAGAATTAGTAGAATGCAGGATGCCATGAAATCCAAGGCCTGCAGGATTTTCCTTGCAGATAAGTGGGTTTTTGTTACCAATTTATTGAAGTAAGAAGTCAGTTGCTTGTGTTTGTCTGGCGTGAGATAAGCCATCTGGGCAGTTGTATTTAAGCTTGCACCCAGGAATATTATCTCTTGAGAGGGCACTAGTTTTGATTTCTTTTCATTTACTGTGTACCCTAGGCCAATTAGCAATCTTTTTACAAACGCCAGACGCTTTAGAAGAATGTCTTTGTTCTCTGCTTGAATTAGGCAGTCGTCCAAGTAGGGATATATTTGAATTCCTCTGTCTGCAAAATGCAATTAATGGTGCCAGGCATTTTGTGAAGACCCTGGGCGCAGTAGATAAGCCAAAGGGCAGTGCAGAGAATTGGTAGTGCACTGAGCCAGCTATGAATCTGAGGTATCTTCTGTAAGATTGTCTGATTGGGACATGCAGGTATGCCTCTTTTAGGTCCAAAGTTACGAGCCAAGCCTTCATGCCCAGCATGGGCAGTAGCTGCTGTAGAGTCAACATCTTGAATTTTGGAACTTCCAGAAACGTATTTAGTAGAGACAGGTCCAGTATTGGTCTCCAGGTTTTGTCCTTTCTGGGCACTAGGAAAAGTCTGGAGTAAACTCCTTGCCCCTGCTCTTGTTGTTGCACTTGAATGGCCCTCATGTCCATGAGGGCTGTAATTTGTTTTTGTGCCTCTGCCCATTGATTGTGTGGCAGGTCTGGCATACCTTTTGACCTTAGTAGGGTGTGAAAATGGAACCTGTAGCCTTGGGACACTATGTTCAGGACCCATTTGTCTTGGGTAACCATTTGCCAATTTGATGAAAAAAGTGCTAGTTTTCCCCCTAAGGGGGGCTGCCAAAAGAAAAGTGCTTGGATCTGGCAGAGGAAAGTCATTGGGACTGTTTCCTGTAAGGTTGTGATTTGTCTTCTCCGCTTTTGGAGGTAGGAGCACCCCATTGTTTGGGCCTGTATGAGCCTTGGGGCTGAGATCTGCCTCTGGGATGCCTGTACTGTCCGACACTGGAAAGGACCAATTTTTAGGCCAGTTCCTGCTAAACCTGGGTGGCTGTACCTGTAAGAAATCCTTGACCGTCTGCATGGATTTTGCTTTATCCTCCATTTTTTTCAACACCTCTTCTGCTTTAGTACCAAAGTATCATGCTGTAATGGAGCATCTAATAATTTTGCTTTAACATGATCAGGCAGATTCTGTTCCTTTAACCAAGCATGCCTTCTAATAACAGAACCTGCAAGAGGCCTCCAGTGAATCATAACCACATTACAAAGTATGCCTTCCCACTTGTTCAGCTGCATGCAATAAATCCTGCATTTCCTTGTTCTCTGACCATTCAGTATTTGTCAATTTCTGTTTAAGCAGTGACATTAAATATTGTTGATATTTAAGCATATGAAACTGACAATTTAAAGCCCTTACAGCCAAGGTAGCAGAAGTGTAAACTTTTTTCCCCCATCTGTCTAGAGCCCTAGAATCCCTATCAGAGGGGACACTTTTTTTGCAGTGGAAGCTTTAACCCCTTTGGGACCCTGATATATAGTTTCTGGGTCAGCAGCAGGGTTTTTATATAGGAATTTATGAGAATCCGGGACCCTGTAGTATCTGTCTGGCTTAGCAGGTGCAGGGGAAAAGAGTCAGGGGACAGGCCGGACTCTGAAAATACATATACAATGTCTAGAACAGGTGGAATAGCAAGGGGTCTGTGCTGAGGAAGTAGCAGAAAGTCTCTGGGCCTTTTCTTCGATTCAGAATAATCTTGGCTCTCCCAGTGGAAATGCTCCCTCATGGTATGCAGGGTTTCCCCAAAAGAATAATCCTCAGGAGGAGAGGCTGAAGGAATGGATTCTTCAGCATCAGAATCCTCATAGGGAAGCATGGAATAAATCCTATTCAGTAGAGGAAACAGAGGAAATATAAACCTGATCAGAAGAATCATACTCCGTCTCTTGCCTAGGCCTCTTATCAGGAGGGGGATGGGAACCCCTGATCAAATTAATTAAGTCTTCGGCCATTTTGAGCATCTGTTGCTTAGGCATGGAAGTCTGAGTAGGAGAATGCTGTACTTGTTTTTTTGTCTTTAGAGCTGCTTTAGTCTTTGAAGCTGAAGATGGCTTAACATATAGTTGTGTAGCTCTGAAGACACCCTCAGAAGCAGATGCCTGCTCAGCGGCTCCAGATCCATCTGAGGGAATGATTTCTGAGTGTCTAATACCTTGAGTATCCAGAGGCCCAGTCGGCTCCATGTGGGAGTCGGAAGCAGCCTGTAACTCTGAGGTAGCGGGCGCCAGGGGCTGCGAAAGCGCCTCACTGAGAACCCGCGAACCGGCGACTGGCCTAGCGGAGGCCTCATCGCCGGTTTTTGGACCTCGGATGCCTATTCTTTTCCTTGTCCTTGCATTTTTTGTAAACTCCAGTCGTCGGCTGTTCAGACGGCATTATAACACTAAATCTTCGGCCAAAGTAATGAAATGCAAAATCAAACCAACGCTTAATAGTGCGTTGGTTAAATCTAGCACAAAACCGATAGCTAGCAACGTTGTGATCAGGGCCTAGGCAAGGAATACAGTAAGAGTGAAAATCCTTATGAGGTATTTGCTTCCCACAAAAAATACAATTGTTAACTTTTTCTGACATCAGTCTGGAGCAAGAAAAATGTTTCCCCAACGGGGTACTTAGCTTTAATGAAGACTTCGGTTCTGAAATTCAGATTTGAAAATCTCAGGAGTCGGCCGACTGGCACTTGCGAACTGCTTTTGCTTCGGGCACCGCGCGGCAAGAAAGACTGAAGAAAATGGCATAGGCTGCATCTTTTATACCCCTGGTGCACTGACGTCAGGGAAGAGGCGACAGCAACCGACGCTGGACCTAGACATTGGAATTCTGGCCGACTGAGGGTAGCCAGCCAGCAGGATAACCCAAGAGTAATGACTGCAACAGTGAAACACGATGAACATCAACTTCAGATCACTCTTTATACCAAAAGATACTTAGCCATGGACTGGAAAATTAACAATGCTAAATGATGGAATAGCAAATTGTGTCAACAATGCATACATTCATATTGGACATTTTCCTGAAACAAACATTAAGTAAAGCTATAATCCTCAAACAGACGCTCCAAATACGGAATGACCAGTCTGGAAAATAGTTTAGCACTTTTGTCTGTCTATTCTAAAGGCTTCTTCAGAATTACAATTTTTATTACAAAACAGTTTAAAAAGACTTACATTCAAGTCACATACTCTAAAACTAACCAATTACATGAAAACTATTACAGATTTGCTGCCTTCAGTTTTAAAATAGACTTATTACTACTGTCACTGACACAAGGAAACAAGTTAGCCCCTAATATAAACTGCCTACACACTTCTTTAATTTCCAAGGTATTTACATTCCCTTATAAAGTTGCACACATTTGATCCAATACAAAAAAGATAACTAAAATTGGTACAATTATTAGAATGTTTACATAGTGTATTTTTTAGATGGTTACTAGGCAAATGACCCTAGGGCCCTTACAAGCCCAGCCAAGTTTTATCCTAGCTTCCAAAATCAGCACCTATCATCCCTGTCCAACAGGGACATTTGGGGTGAACTTACGGTTACCCATCCAATTGTCCAGATTGCGTTTGAAGAGTGCCAATGAGGTGCTCTGCTTAACATGAAGCGGGAGTCTGTTCCAAAGGTGTAGTAACTTCTGGGAGACAAATCTGTCCCTCGAGCAGTTTCTATTAATGTCACATACCAGGTTAAGGCCATTAGAGCGAGTAACCCGTGCACCATTTGACTTATGAATATGCAGCATTTCCAGGGTCAAAGATTGCCTTGTATGCATGGCAGAGATCACCTCTGAGCAGTCCGTATAAAACAGAATAAAGGGATACGTGATTTCAGACAATCCTCATAGAACAGATACTGAAGACCTTGAATTTTCCTTGTGAGGAAACTTTGTGGTCTCTCCAGTTGCTGCAGGTGCTTGGAAAGGTACATACCAAAAGGGGCATTGTACTCATTTATTGGCCTGATGAGGAAAGAGTACAG
The DNA here is from genome assembly GCF_019279795.1 of Protopterus annectens. Classification (NCBI taxonomy): domain Eukaryota; kingdom Metazoa; phylum Chordata; order Ceratodontiformes; family Protopteridae; genus Protopterus; species Protopterus annectens. The sequence continues at coordinate 853,557,955 of NC_056732.1, read as the reverse complement.
GGAGGTTATAACTTTTTTTTTTCTAGAGGCAATGCCCTTACTTATGAGATGAGCAATATAGAATGTCCTTCTTACCACTGTGGAGACATGGTGATCAAAGGTAAGGTTGCCGTCAACCTGTGCGTTCAGGTCTCTCACCACTGACTGCGTACTTAGGGTGTTATCGATATGGTAGTTAACAGGAATATCATTCTTAGCAAAAGGGATAATGATACATTTTTTGCATTGAGTTTAAGGCCATGACTTTGGCACCAGTCATCTGTTTAAGACCCTCTTGTAGGATGTTGACATCGTTTGGAGATTCTATGACCACTCCAAGTTTGCAATCATCAGAAAACTTGGTCAACCACAGACCTTTAGTTTTAGCTTCCACTTCAAAGAAATAGATTCCAAACAGTAGAGGTCCCAGGACTGATCCCTGTGGAACACCACTAGTTGCAGGTCTGCTGTTGAAGGTAAATTCTCCTATTTTGACTATATGGGTTCTATCAGTGAGCCATTTAGCAACCTGTCTAATGGTGTATAGGTTGATATCTAGCTGGGTGAATTTGTCAATTATGCCCGAGTGGAGGATAGCGTCAAAATCCTTGGCTAAGTCTAGGTAGTCTGTATGCACAGATTTCCCCTCATCAAGGGCCTTGGTGACTATCTCAAAGAAGTCCACCAGGTATAATAGACATGATCTCCCTTTGACAAATCCAAATTGAGTACGGTCAAGTGTTTGGAGGTTACCAATGTCTTTGTTGATAAGGTCCGTGATGATTCTCTTCATGGCCTTGCAGATAAAGCTAGTCAGGCTAATAGGTCTATAGTTCTTGGGGTCAGTGGAAGCATCACCTTTGTGCGAAGGGATAACGGTGGCCTTTTTCCATTCAGCTGGGATGAAACCAGTGCTTAAATTATGATTGAAAAGAGTACCCAATGGCATTGCTAATTCTTGTTTGAGCCCATGTAGGCCGCAGCCTGGGATGTTGTCAGGTCCCATGGATGTTGTGTTTTTGACTTTAGAGAGGGCGTTCATGACCTGCTCTTTAGAGATGCATAGTAGAGGACAGGTGGTAGGGATGTCTTGAGTTAAGTGTGGTGGGGAAAGGGGAGTGATGTCACAGAACCTGTCAGCTAACATGTTAGCAATGTCCACAAGCTTGGTATATGTGGTATGATTAACTATCAGTTTGGCACACATCTGAGCCTTTCCTTTTAGATTACAGATGTAACTAAAGAATGCCTTATGGTTGTCCTTAGTTGAGGAAGCTAATCTGGATTTGTAGTTGGTTTTGGAGGACTTCACAAGGAGTCTTATTTGCTTGTTTAAGTTGAGGAGGGAGTGTTTCCAGTTTGGGGCTCACTCCCTCTTACTCTTAGACAGCAATTTCTTCCTCTTACTGTAAAACCTGTTAATGGCAGCTGTCCACCAGACAGGTTTTTCTCTTCCTTGAGGAGCTTGTTTTGGTCCTATCAGGTACGGTTGTGTCAATGCAGTTGTTCATGTGTCTGTATAAAGCATTTATGTAGAACTCAGCACAGTTGCCACTTCCATCTATGGGAGGAGGCGCAGTGAAGCTATTTATACAATCCTGTAAGAGGTTATAATCTGCTTTGGAGAAGTTTTTTTGTTTAGTCTGTGCTATGGAGGGTGGGGGGGGGGGTCAGGTACAACAGTAACTTTGAATGAGACTGATCTGTGGTCAGATCTCACGAGGGAAGACCTCAGAATGCTACAGCAGTTGCCCCATATAGGTAAGCAACAGATCCAGGATGTTGGCACCCTTGTGGGGGTGTCAACTAGCTGTTCGAGGGCATTGGAGTTAATGGAATCAAGGAACCTTTGGGCAAGTGAGTTTCCGCATGAGTAATTTCCCCAGTCAATGGATGGGTAGTTAAAGTCACCCAAAACCATGGTGTTCGTATGTATCTTGATGGACTCAAATAGATCCAAATAGGCAGAGTGGGTATCCTGTAGCTAGCAATGATTAATTACACCTGAAGTATCTAAAGGGAATCATGCTGTCTAACCAATCTGAAGGTGGATTTATCTTTAATGAATATTGATATACCGCCTCCTTTAGTTTTCACACCTTCAGTTCGTAGTCCGAGCGTGTGGAAGGAGGTATAGCCAGATATGACTGGGGTGCTCTCCATGGCCTTGGACCAGGTCTCTATGACTGCACAAATGTCTATGTCTTCCAAGGTGAGGACTGCTTCCAGTGAATGCAGTTTTGTGTTAAGACTCCTAGCATTTAGCAACAAAACCTTACGCCGGGAATTTTGTCCTTGAGACACTGCCTAAAAAAGGCACTATGGGGGTGGCAAGAGCGTTCCCCTTGGAATGACACCAGAAACTAAGCCAATTATTTAAGTCAATCATTTTCTGTTTGTATTGAGGCATCATCCTAGGTGAAGGTAAAATGCTGCTTAAGGCTATGGACACGCTAGCCTGAGATGCAGTTCGAGAGCTCAATCATGTCTCTGTTCATATAGACCAGAGAGTATGTCTCAAGTCATTCACACGTCCATGGACTATGACAGAATCATAACAGTATCTGTTGAGGGACTTCGGTGCATGTGTGATATGGCAGATCCTGGCACCTGAAAGAGAGCTGACCGCGAGCGACCTTCTCCAGCCTGGTGAGAAGAACATCTGTGTGTCTCACGATGGAATCACCTACGACTAATATGTTTGGTTTTGTGTTTTGCCTTAATAGCTTGACAGTGAGACACTGGTATGTGAGGTATGTGTACTGTTCTGCAGAGGAAGTATTATGTGGGTCATGCTTGTGTTTGGGAGGTTTCTGGCATTTAGGTACATTTCTGGTGAGGACCTCCATATATAGGTATGTGGGATGTGGGTTTGGGTGGAGTAGGAGGTGAGGTGTGCACTGACAACCTGCTCATTGTCAGATCTACTGACTGGTGTGAGAGAGAGCATGGATTCAAGGTTCTTAATATAGTTGCATCTCTAACATGTTGAGAATGTGTGGTCTAGTAGCAGAGGGTTGTCGGTGAACATGAGGCAGTTACTACACTGTCTCAGGATGCCCATGATGGCCAAGCTGGCTGGAGAAACTGGAAATTTGTACATCCATAGTGTTGGGTAAATTTATATGATGAGGAAGACAGGTCGCACTTCGGATGGCTAGTGGGTGAGAGGTGTGTTGGAACCTCTGAGGCTAGGTTTAGTGTTCTACCTGACAGTACAGCTGAGTTGCGAAATACCTCTGGAGGACCACAAGCAAAGAGGTAAAGGAAAATTTAACAAGCAAAACGTTTGCTACTATAACCACCAATGGTAACTACTGCTACGCAGCAGTGCACGATGGCACGCTATACACAAGAAGCGCAGACGTATGGCTTATATAAAAGAAAAAATAACCCTTTTAACTCAAGCTAGCAAATAAGGATGGAAATAACCATTTTAACTCAAACTAGCAAATAAGGATGCACTCTCTCAGCTCTAGTCCAATCACCCTCAATTAGATGGGACCCAGACACCCCACAAGGGTGCAAAAAGGTATTCTCCAACAAGGATGCCTTGAATTTGATGCTCAGAGGTTACAAAACCCAAAAGCAGCAAGCCTGGAACTGGGCTATGCTACACTCAAACTAGTACAGTATTATTTATTTTGTTTTACATTTGATGACAGAGAAAGTCCGACTGGACACAGGTCCATTTGCAGAGGAGGCCCGGGGAGAAAAGCTCCACTTAAACAATGCTACAAATACATTTTATAAAATACATCATATTCTTAAGGCATACAAATAAACATACAAGAACATATTTCAAATTTCTTCACAGACACAAGTCAATACCATCAGAATAAAACACCGTCAGGTAAGAATAAGTATTCAGAGGTTAGGCACTACTAGTTGATCTTTGGCAGAATCCTTGCATCACTGCAATGTAGTGGATTAGCCTGGGGAGTCACATGGGCACAGCCAATTGTTAATATAGTGGGTTTTGAGTAGTTTCTTAAATAGTGGAGCAGAACTTGTAGAAGTTATGTGATTTGGAAGCGAGTTCCAGATTTTTGCTATTGTACAGGCAAAGAGTTTTACCCACTTCATTCTTTTGTTTGATGACATTTATGACATTTTGGTCTGTTGAGCTTAAGGCTTGAGTGGTAGTGTAGGGTTGTATTAGATCCTGTAGTGTGGAAGTTTTGTCAAGGAGGTAGTACAGTTTGTGGGCTGTGGGGAGTTGAGCTGTTTGAGGGAAAGACAGTGATGGGATCTATTTGAGGGACCTGTAGCAAACTTGGCAATCTTGTTATAGCAAGATGCCATTTTGTTTTGTTCGTTATGGCGAAGATTAGTCAAGATTGGGGAGGCATATAGTAGGGTGGATAGTAGGCGAGTTCTTGCAGTAGTGGCTTTGGTATAACTGGTCATGAATTGCTTGTTCCTATACAAGAGACCAAGCTTTTTGTTTACTTTTTTGATTGTTTGGGCTATGTGTACGTCAAATTTGAGATTATCAATTACTACTCCTAGGGGTTTAGTGTGTGCTTTTGGGGTGATTGAGGTATTATCCTTGGAGTTTATGGTGAAGTCATTGTTTAGTGTAGAAGATCTACCAGGACTGAAAATAATTAGTTTTGTTTTTTTGGGGGGATTGAGTATAAGTTTAATGCTAGAAAACCATGCTTCAGCCAGAGTAAAGTTGTGTTGTGTTATTGAAGTTTGCTTAAGGTTGGGGTGGCACATATGATAGTAGTGCTGTCAGCATATTGCACTACAGAGGCAGAGGGAGAGGATGCAGCTATCTGATTTGTCAATATGGAGAATAGTAAAGGACCAAGAATGGAACTTTGAGGGACTCCTATGGATACAGGTAGAAGGGAGGATAGCTGGTCCTGCCAAAGAACTGCTTGTTGTCGGCCTGATAAATAGCCGTTGAACAATGATATGGTGAGGGAGTTTAGGTTAAGGGAAGACAGAGTTTTGAGAATTATGCTGTGAAAGTGCAGTATGCAGTAAAATGTGGTCAAAAAACAGTTTTGACAATTCAAACAGAAAGCAAAATGAAAATACTAACTAAGAATGCAATACATGACCAGAAACAGGCACTTAGTTAGCTGGAAGTAATGGATGCCTCATATCTTTCAGTATCTCAGTGAAGAGTTGGTTTTAATGCTCAAGTGATACAAGGCAATCTAGATTCCGTAAGACTGAATCTAGTCTATGCTAAGTGCAGAGGTATTTGAAATTTAAAGTGCTTAAAATCAGTCACAACAGCAAAAGCAGCAATTAGAACAATGTTCTCAGTGTAATCAGGCTACTAAAAAGCAGTGATAAAAGAGGCGGTATAAATGCAACTGAACACTTTTAAGAACAGCAGCAGCAAAATAAAGTATTAAAGTATGAAAAGGCATAGTATAAGTACAGTAAAATACAGTAAAAGCAGCTGAACAGAGTATTTTTTTAAAGGAGTACCGCACCCACAGACTCAAAAAACACGTTTAAAACATCATGGCATGATGTTTCCTACACTTTAACAGCACTCTGGCATTATTTACAGGATTTTAAATATTTTTATATGTAATTACAGACTCTGACCACCTGGAGTACAGCATATTGACGTGGTTTGGATAAATCAGGTTGCCACTCAGTATCCCAGAAGTCATTGTTTTCCTCACAAATGTTACATCATGCAGGCCTCCATTTGCCTAAAGCTCTTGTCATTTCATAGATGTTGCATGCATACAAAGTTATGAGTAAAACAGAACAGTTAAAGTAACATTCCTTGCTGTTGAATAACTACTTAAAACTGAAACAGTGCAAATATCACAGAACACACAAAGTGCTGTTTACTGCTGCCTTTTTTCTAATTTAGTTTAAATGGCACTAATTTGTGAGACAATGAATTCCAGTTATTTTACTTCAACCCTCCCCGCAACACCTAGCTTCCCTAGCTGTCAAAGTCCTGAGGGTAATTTGACTTGGTAATTTCATTGACTGGCAGATCGCAGCAGGGTGCTTGATTCATGTACTTCAATCTTTGCTCTAGCATTTCTTTTGTTACAGGGGACATTTTTTATTGCTGCACTGTAGCCATGGCCTTACTTGACTGCATTAGCATCCAGTTTATACATCAACTTCTGTAACATCTTTCACCAGGGAGCTAAATAAAACTTTTAAAATATAAAACCAGTTTAGATCTTTATTAGTGTAAGTGTCTAAGGTATCACTTCATGCTTCCACCTTGCTAAAAATGATTTACATGTGCAAAGTGTGTTGGTATTCAGTGTTTGCCTACATATTTTTTTACTGCACTGGTTGGTTCGCAAAAAAAACTTTTGCAGTGTCCCTGGATTTGTCTTTGTACATACAAACCACATTGCTATATTTTCCCCTTCTTTTTTCGTGTGTCCAGAAGTCACTTCTCACAAAATAATATTTTTTTTTTAATAAAGGACATCAAGGTTAATTTACCTTGAATCAGATAATGGATGACACTGGAAAGAATCACTGTAGAAATATTTGTGCTTGGACTAAATCCCTTACTAAATATTTGCCAGACTACAGTTGAATTGGTGCTATGGCTTTAATTATCCACCATTACATACCAGTTTTGCAGTGTAGTGACCACCTGCCTTCCTTTAGCAAAATACTGCGTACTGGAAACCGCAACAGGAAAAGAACTTACCTATATCTTGCAGCTTTGAGGACTCCAAGGCTGGGGGAAGGACAAGGCAGCTGTAACATCACAGAATGGGTGGGTTTGATTGTTTGAGGCCGGCCATGGTGATGTCACTTTGGGGGGAGGGAACTGTTTACCAAAAAAAAAAATACCAATACTACCTGGCCACGATGACGTGAGTAATTGGGAGACAACTGCAAGTTTGTCGCAAACGCGAGAAAATGTTTTATAAACGGAAACCATCACTGTACGCTAAGGTAGGCTTGTTTGTGAAAAGTCAGGGGAATTAAAATGTTATAAACGACGCTTTGTTGTTCCTTGATGCAGGAATGTGTAAATAGGGATGAAAAACGCAGGGAAGTTGAGGAAATCAGTTTAAAAAGCAGTTGTACTCCTTTAAGGTTAACAGCTAGGGGGGTGGGCCTTCCCAAATAGTCTCACTATACTCAGTAGAAAGAGCCGATGCGATGGGACTGGGAGGAGTGTCCAATAACAAATTTAGAATAGGAGGCAGGCAAAACAAAAGCCACCAAGTTATAAGAAGAAAAGAACAGGATGGGTAAGAGGGAAAATCAAATGGAGCCAGACAGAGTAAGTGTTCACGAGTAAGCCAAGAACAGAAACCAGTTTAACACACAAACTTTGCAACATTAAGCAAATAATTATTAAATATCACTAAAACAGTTACAGCAAGTGGAAAAAAAGACACTTGTATCAGCTTTGTATGTCCGATGGTGTTAGAAATATTCCAACCCAGGCAACAAGGAAAGGAACTCCTGAATATTGAACACATATTGCACAATCTAGCAAGTATGTGAATCTTTTACAGTAGTAGGATGATGAAAGACTTACTCAGGCAAATCAGATGGACACTAAGAATTTATAAGACTATACTGTAATTAACTGGAAACAAGTGAAATGAAAGTCTTTACCTGTTAATTACCCAAACTCGGGCTGAACACGTGACAGTCTCTCCTTTATGGGCCAAGTCTTGTGTACTTTTTCAGAATGAATTCTCCAAACACTGCAGTTCATTTAATAAGGCTTTATTAGATGTTTACAATATCCAAATACTGTTTTTATTAACAGTGTTGATAATAACAGTGCTGCTAAATATATCCGAAGTTTCTGCACATATCTTCTGATCATCTTGAATGATGTAAATGAAAACAGTCTATTTGACCTGTCTTCTGTACTCAGGCCCGAGTGCCTGTATTGTAGCTTAATTTCTGTATATCAGGTCAAACTAAAACTGACTGACTTCTTACTGTATCTCAATTATATTTTCAAATCCCTGTAATGCTTTACACGCCTCTTTAGCCTTGGAACCTTGGTTTTCAGGCCTTGATCTTAATCGAACATTCCATTAAGGATCATTCTGTAACTGACAAGATTGTATCTTTCCCTAGAGAAAAGAACATTCTGTATTTCTGTATTTTCTGCACAATCCATGCTTATCTTTCCTTTCTAATAAACTGTCTCTCTGAAACTGAATGAATACGTGTATGACTCCAAATTGTATGCCATACTTTACTTAAATGTACTATAGTGAATTTACTTAGAATCTGCATAATGCCTAATAACTACTTTAAAATGGAGGTCCCTAATCTAGCACTTGCCCCCTGAGGTCCTGGATGAAAGTCTACAGGGACCAACTTTTGAAGTTACCTCACATCTGTATTGCTAACTACTGTATACAGCTTTATGTTATCTGACTCAACCTGAAAATACATTTTCTTTATTTGGTAAATAAACCTGCAATTTTAATTTTGACCACTAGGAGTCACTTGAGCATTTAATGCCTGTTTGAACTGAAGTCTCAACTCTGATTTAATTATATCTAGGCAATTCTTTTTCTTTATCTGGTGAATAAACTAGTAATTCTAATTTTGACCACTAGGCTTGAAGTCTGTTAACTTTATGATTTAATTTCCATATTACGCAGATTCATAGTCTTTAGAGTCTTTAAGTCTAAGTTCTGATGTAGGAGTGATATATTAAAAATCTGTACATTATTCTGAAAATTTTTTTTATTTTTATTTATTTTATTTTACATTTGTTGACCGGGAGGATCCGACTGGATGCATGTCCATTTTCAGCGGAGGCCCGGGGAGAAGCTCCAAAAAAGGTTTTACAAACTTTAACTAAACAAAGAAGTAAAAATAAAAAAATACACATTCAAAATAAGCATTTTTTTCTAAATTCTTTAAAAATGTGAGAGGGTAAGGATGGGGAGGAGATGTAAAATGATGAGTAGATTTATAGAGTATTATTACATTATATTATCATAGTTTAGGCAATGGCAACTTCAAGATTGAGCCCAGACAGCATTTAGCTTAGAAGAATTTACTTTAAGTTTAAAGGGGACTAAATATAGAGGGGAAGTTTGTTCAATTTTTAAGTTTGTTCCAAATTTTAGAGAAGTCTCCAGAGAAGTATTAGTTTGAAGTGTTGGATTAGGAGGGGGTTTGGATGACCTCAATGGGCGGTGATTATTATTAAGGAAGTACAAAGGGGAAGGAGCAAGCGGAGGAAGGGATATATGATTTGGGTTATATATGAGTAGGTGAGTAAGGATTAGGTTAGGAGAAAGTAGTCAGTTAGGTTGGCAGAACGAGTTGAGTTGATGGGTCTATATGGGGACCCAGGGTCCTATATGGGACTGATGTTAAACACATTTAGAGTTGTTCATTCTAGTTTTTAGAGTTTATATTGAGAAGGGGGACGATATACAGGAGTGATGAGAGGAGGTGAGTCTGAGCAATGGCCATTTTCTGGGGGGGGGCCATTTTTTTTTGTTTTATATAAAGAGCTTGCTTTTTGTTTATGGTCTTTTGTATTTGGTTTGGTTGTATTGGTAATTTAGTTTGTTGTTCATGGTTTACCTTAGTAATTTTTGTCGAGACCATGGGATTATTTGAATTCCATCCTTTGGATAGTAAGGAGGATTAAATTGGGACTTTTGTTGGAAGAAACAACAACATTTTGATTTTTGGATTACAACAACATTTGGTTTTAAGAAAAGAATTTGGCGGCGACTAGAGGCCAGTTTTGGGTTAACAGTTGTAAAATCTGGGGGGGCAGGGTTTATTGGAAATCAAAGGGAATCACCAGATTAATGTATTGGATACATCATTGCCACTGTATTATGTATATTGATAAAAGCTAAAAATGGCAGATCATTGATAAAATGGCTTGGTGTAGTGGCCCTAGAATGGTCCTTGAGTGCTGGGCTGTGGTAAAAACTGCTAGATTTTTTGGTCTGAAACTTCTAAACTTGTTTTCTGCCATGGTGCCAGGACCTAAACCAGGTAACAACAATGGTGTCAGTTGTTATTGATCCAAATCATATGATCCAATGATCCAGAGATAAGGAGAAAAGGATTGACAGATCAGAACGATGTTGAGTTTTTACATAGATTATTAGTTAGGGGGGCTGAGGATTTGGGGTGGCAAGGTCTGGCTGAGGAAAAGGTCTTGGACCATGTTTGGTTGTTGTTTGAAGCATATGAGTGTACACATCCTTAACCTGTCTTTGTGAACCTTTATTTAAGTTAGACAGAGTACTAACTGGGCGGCCACGGTGGTGCAGTGGTTAGCATTGTCACCTCACAGCAAGGTCTGGCTCTATCTTCGGCTGGGGTGCCTTCTGTGTGGAGTCTGCATGTCCTCCCTGTGGTCACGTGGGTTTCCTCCCACATCCCAAAGAGATGCTGCAGGTGAATTGGACACACTAAATTGGCCCTACGTGTGTGTGCCTTCTGTGGAAGGTTGGGTGCCAGGCTGGCAACTCGATACTGTAAAACTCCACTGCCAATCATGAGCGGACAGGTGATCCGCTGTGGCGACCCCTAACTGGGAAAAGCCAAAGAAGAAGACACTAACTGTTAACCCTGCCTATTTTTTCCATATGTCTGTATGCTATAATGGTAAAAATTACAGTTTATTGCCTATGTTTTTACCTTATGAACTGGTGCCTTAGTGTACCATGATGTCGCTCTCTTATAGCAAATTAAACCTTTTTCTGTTTATAGATTTAAATCTTTAAACACTATGCTGTTTCTTTTTATTGTATAGCCTATCAAACATGATGGCTATTTTCTGGAGACTAACTGAAATCAGCACTAAAGAGATAACTGTATAACTGGTTTTGAAGCATAATTACCATATACTTTATTAACTTGTCTATAAAATTTCATTTATATTTAGATTTACTAATAATGCTACTTACTGTACAATTGTCTGAAAACATGAGAACATTTTGAGTGCGTTACCTGAACACATATAAACTAAAATTGGTTACTGTTATATTCTGGAGACCAAACTATTAATATCTTTTTGTCAGTCTTGCCTGAACATAGAAAAAAACAAACTGAAACTAGCAGTTACATAACTGTTTGAAACAGATACTTGCTTTAACTGATAAACTGAAAACTAGTGCTTTTAAATAACTGTCTGAAAACATGTATACTTGCTTTAACTCATTCATTTTATCTTTAAACAAACATTGAAGAAATAACTGAAACACAGAGACAGTCAACTTCTGCACCAAAGCTCTTGCCGAATTTTACTCTGCATTGTCCCAGTCACTGAGGAGGTAAATGAAGGCCTGCTTTAATGTCAAAGTGTTCTTTTTATAGTTAGGCCTTTTAAACCTCTTCTTTTCATTTCTTGTGCAAGACTAGGTGGCTGAAGTTCTTGACTGTATTTAGCATCAGGTCCTTAAAATAACATTTGCATCTTTAAAAATTATAAACTGATAGAATTTGCTTATTGTGTTGACTGACATTTTTCTGCATGAAATAAACATTTGCTGCTAATAAAGTCTATAAGCACACTGATAACCTCAAATGAAACTAAAGTAGTAACATAACAGTGCATTTCTATACCTACATAAAATTAGTTTTAACAGTGGAACACTTACATTTACTTGTGACCCTCAGATTTTAACATACTGTTCTGTAAAACTCCACTCACTGTCTCACCATAACCGTTTCTTTAGCCGACGCCATTCAACTTTTCAGTACTACTGAATGCTGCAAGAATTTATCATTACTGTCTACATTTTTGGGGATAAATAGTACAAACTGTAACTGCACTAAATTGATCTTTACCATACTGCATTATGGCATACAGTACTGTCTTTAATTTAGCTTGCTAAACTGGCCGTAATCTGATCTGATGTGCTTGGTAAACTGCCATTTCTGTATGAAATATATACAGTCTTAAACTGATTACATAAACACATTACCAGATTTAAACTGATCTGATTTTATAAGTTAACTTGTCTGTTTTTCATAACATAAGAGCTTTAATGACACATGATGTACTGTTTTTATACATAACTAATGACTGCTAAACAAAACAATAACACAAAAAAGTAATTTGCCAGATCTGTAACTGTAAACCCTTAGATGTATACAGTTATTTAACTAGCCACACCCAATATGTCTTTCTGAGCACTTTAGCTGTGTCAGCTGAACTGGAATTTATATTTTATCTTTAACCCATAAATCTGCATGTTTTTGTCATAAGCAATTCTTTAAAATCTGTACATTTGCACAAATCTTGTCACTGAAGTCTAAAAACAGCACACAACTCTAATGACATGTTCATACCTAGTATAGAGCTGTTACACATTCAACTGCTGTAATCTCCAACCCTTTAAATCCTGACAAGACTGCATTTGTGTCCTCTAATATAGGTCTACTTCTAACTGAAGTTGACTTGTCTGTATTAACCAATACATTTCCTAATTTTCCTGTAAACACTGAAATATTGTAATTTCTTTTAACCTTAGACAATGACAGATAAATGCTCTGTTTTAGGACTGGACTGCCACACCGTTTAAAGATGGCTATGAAATGCGTTATTTCTTTATTTTGCTCTGAAAGGGTAGCAATTTTACTTTGTGCTGAAATCTATTTTTCAGTTATAGTGGAATTTACTTTATCAAAATCTATCAGTTTCATAATAGACTAGTATTTTTTCTTACTTTATTTTGCTCTTGCGTCATCTTAAAAGTACTCAATTGTATTTACTACTGCTTGGTGTAACTCATTGTAAGCCTTTTAGTTTAAGCACCTGGGCTTCAGACCAGTTTTACATTAGGAAGGTTTGTGGTCTGCACTGTAGTGGCAGAACAGGTAGCTTACATCCTTCTAAGCTGGGAACTTCTGATTGAGGGCTCAGTGTCTGTTATTCTAAAAGTGTATTAATTCTGGTTTAAGCACTTGGGCTTGAGGCCAGTTATTTTACATTAAGAGGGTTTGTGTTCTGCACTCTTGTGGGAGGAGAGGCTGGACTCTGTCCTTCTGAGCTGGGAATTTCTGGTTAAAGCTTATAGTGCCTGCATATTTGAACTGCTTCTTACTGAAATTGGTACACCTCGTTTGCTGTAGCATAGACTAGATCCAGACCTGCTAAATCTAGCTTTGTTTGTATAACTTGAGCACTAATCCAGGCATTTTTTAAAGTATTCAGTTGTATTTATTACTGCTGGTAGTAACTTGATTAAAGTGTAGCTATCATTTCTAAGTCTTTTGGATAAAGCCCTTGGGCTTCAGACCAGTTGTTTTACATTAGGAATGTTTGTGGCCTGCACTGTGGTGGCAGGACAGGCAGCTTACATCCTTCTAAGTTAGGAACTGCTGATTGAGAGCTCAGTGTCTGTTATTCTAAAAGTGTATTAGTTCTGGTTTAAGCACTTGGGCTTCAGGCCAGTTCTTTTACGTTAGGAAGGATTGCGGTCTGCACTCTTGTGGGAGGAGAGGCTGGACTCTGCCCTTCTGAGCAAGGAATATCTGGTTAAAGGCTTATAGTGCCTGCATATTCTAACTGTTTCTTACTGAAATTGGTACACCTTGTTTGCTGTAGCATAGACTAGATCCAGGCCTGCTGAATCTAGCTTTATTTGTATGCTTGTTTATTTCCCTGAAACGCTAATTCCACCTAAAATGCAGCCTTTTAGCACTTCTGTGGATCCCTAGTGATATCTGCATTGCTTACTGTACTTATTTCCTTGTTTCACTTGTAAGAAAGTTACTGTTTGTCGTTTTTGCATTTAGGTTACCTGTAACACATTGCATTTAAGTTACCTGGCACTTGCTCACTAAAGCAATTATATAAGTCAGGTCTAAAAAAATTAGAAGCACTACACCCTCACAAACTCCCCTTGAGTACCTTGTTCCCCATTGGCCCTTTTTTTCAATTATAAAGGAATTCCCAATACTATTCTAGCATGTCCAAAGGTCAGTTGTCAATCTCCTCTCCGGTCCAGCAGGTGAATCTGGGAATCTTGAGGCAATGTTACAACTGCCTCATGTACACAGACAACCCTCTCCTCCTCCCAACAAATTCCAACACAAGAGATGCAACCATATAGCCAAACTGGAGGCTAAGTCTCTCAACTCAGTACTGGCGTAACCAGTCAGGAGGAGAAGGAAACCACACTCACTACAATTCCAGTCTCACATAGACCTACCACGACAACAAACCAAACACAAACACACAAAAACATACTCGGAGGCTCTAAATAAAAATCTGCCTAAGCAGCAGAGACCTCCAAAGCAGACACCCAAGCAACCGCTACCCCAAAACAAAACACGTGCAACACAACTCACAAAGCCAGTGTGCCGAACAGTCACAGCCCTTAAGGCTAAACAACACACCTGATACACTTGCAATAGGTGACTATAGTCAGGCACACTGACGTCCCGCTCACCAGGCTGAACAAGGAGAGGGTCATGGTGAGCTGCCTGTCTGGCGCTAGGATCCGCCACATAACACAAGCACTCAGGTCACTCCAAGGCAAGTACAAATATGACTCAGTCATTGTCCATGCTGGTGTGAATGACCCGAGATGTACCTCCCTGGACTACATGAAAAGAGATAGAGGAACTCAATGAGCATGTAGCCCAGGCCGGTATGACCCTGACCTTGAGTAGCATCTTACCCTCACCAAGAATGATGCCACAATATGAAGACAAGATGATCAATTTCAACAATTGGCTTAAGTGTTGGTGTCATTCAAAGGGGATCCAATGCCTGTTAGCCTGGGATGACATGCTCAACAAGCCACGATGCTTCGCTAGGGACAGCTTGCACCTGTCACCCCTGGGCTTTCGGATATTGGCAAAGGCTCTTGCTACCCCCATAGTGCCTTTTTTAGGCAAGGCTCAAAAGACAAACCCACCTCCATAGGTATCACAAGGGATAAGAAACTAAGAGTAATGCTACTCAACGCCAGAAGTCTAAACCTCAAGATGCACGCACTCGAAACTCTTAGCATGGAGAACATCGATATCTGTGCAGTAACAGAAACCTGGTTCAAGGCTCCTGAGAGCACCCCAGCACTACCAGGTTATACCTTATACCATACTTTTCGGCCCCAAAACTTGGACCGAACCACAAAAGGAGGGGGGAGTATCAATATTTGTCAAAGATACCCACAACTCCAGGTTGGTGGCACAGCACAAAGCATCAGAGACTATCCATGTGCAACTAACTGTGGGTAAAACTGCCTTCCAGTTTATAGCCTGCTACAGACCACACTCCCAAACACAGGAACCCCACTTGGCCTTCCTGAGAATACTGGAAAATATGAAGGTCTCTCCAAACACCATTATACTGGGTGACTTCAACTACCCAAACAGACTGGGAGCATTGCTCTAGCTCCAACACCCTAGCCCAAAGGTTCCTAGAATTTATAAACTCAAATGCTATGGAACAACTTGTTACCACTCCCACAAGAGGGGAAAACATACTGGACCTGAACACCACCAACATGGGGACACTATGCTCCAGACCAGAAGTGTATCCCTCACTGGTAAGATCAGACCATAAACTAATCTCACTGGATATTCACATCCCGACCCCACCCCATGCCCAGAAAACCACAGTGAAAAACTTCTCTAAAGCAAATTTCACATGCCTCAAAACAGAGGCGAAATCCTTCAAAGCCCCCGGGCCTGTGGAAAATACGGCCCAGACCACAGAATCCTTTATAAACGCATTCTATGAACACCTTCAGGAATGCATGGATCATGCAATCCCAAATAAAACCAAGACCCAATCCTCCAAAGGCAGACGTCCTGTCTGGTGGACCCCAGCCATAAACAAACTATACAATAGAAGGAGGAAGCTACTACATGATAGAGCAAAATCCCAAAAAGGGAAGGCATCTCTGATCAGTATTAGCAAAAAACTACGGGCACTCAAAATAGTCTAAGGCCAGCTTGAGAAAAATTGCACAGGACACCAAGGATAATCACAAGGCTTTCTTTAGTTATGTTAGGAACCTGGGTGGGAATTCCCAGATATGCTCAGAATTAGTCCAAAATGACAAAAAATACACCGAGCCCACAGACATTGCCAACATCCTAGCTGACAGGTTCAGTGCAAACTTCTGCCCCCTCTCCCCACCAAAAGGGCAAATATCTATCCCAACAGAGTGCTGCCCCCCTGACATCTCAGATGCTCAGGTAAGAGCCGCCCTCTCCAAAGCAAAAAACACAGCATCAATGGGACCAGATGGTGTCCCGGGCTGCATCCTACATGAACTCCAAGAAGAGCTAAACCCAAACATAAAACTACTGTTCAATCTTAGCCTTACTACAGGATATGTACCCAAAGAGTGGCATACAGCAACAGTGGTCCCTCTCCACAAAGGTGGTGCCTCAACGGATCCTGGAAACTATCACCCCATAAGCCTGACTAGCTTGGTCTGCAAAGCTATGGAAAGGATCATCATGGACCTCATAAATAAAGATATTGGGGACCTACAGACACTGGATCCTACCCAGTTTGGCTTTAAGGGCAGATCCTGCCTCTTAAACCTGGTTGATTTCTTTGAAAGAGTCACCAAAGCCATTGACGAGGGGAAGGTGGTCCACACAGCCTACCTGGACCTCGCAAAAGCCTTCGATACAATACCCCACTCGGGCATTATAGATAAGCTCACCAGCTTAAATATAAACCCCTATGTCACTAGATGGGTTGCAAACTGGCTCAAGGACAGAACCCACATGGTTAGAATTGCTGGAGCCATGTCAGACTCCAAACCAGTTACAAGTGGCATCCCACAAGGCTCAGTCCTGGGACCTCTCTTGTTCGGTATATATTTCTCGGCGGTACAGGCCAACACAGGACTGTGGCTCACCAAGTTCGCAGATGACTGCCAACTGGGTGCCATAATCAACTCTCCAGCCGACACAAGCATCCTCCAAAAGGGCCTCAGAAACAGACAACTGGTGCCAGAGCCATGGCCTCAAGCTAAACGCCAAAAAGTGTATAGTCATCCCCTTTGGCAAAAACAAAGTTCCCACAAATTACCACATAGGTGGTAATCCATTAAGTACAGAAGAAGTCATTAGGGACCTGGGGACCCAAGTTGATAGCAATCTCTCATTTGACAACCACGTGGCCAAAGTGGTTAGAAAAACATTTTATATAGCCCACCTAATCATGAAGGGATTCACATCTAGATCAGGGGAGATCATCGTACCCCTCTACTCATCCCTCATCAGGCCCATAATTGAGTACAATGTCCCTTTTGGGATGTACCTTACCAGACACCTGCAGCAACTGGAAAGACCACAAAAGTACCTCACCAAGAGGATCAAAGGGCTCAAACAGATGCCATATGCTGCCCGGTTAAAGAAACTCCAGCTCTACTCAGTGGCATACCGCCTGCTCAGAGGCGATCTGTGCCTGACTTATAAAGCCATGTCCAACCCAGAATTAATGGACATGCTGCACCTCAGAAAATCCAAATCCCATCGAGCCACGCTCGAGACTTGAACCTCAGCACTGAAATAAATAGGACATGCTGGAGGGACAGATTCATAACCCAGAGGCTCCCTTCACTCTGGAATAAAATCCCAGTCCAGGTTAGGCAGAGTCCCACATTGACTCTCTTCAAGAGGAATCTTGATGAGTGGATGGGAGATCATAGGTTTACCCCGGCTATCACTTCTGTGTCACTGTTAGAGGCACAGTATACTAACCTCAAAAAACACATAGCAAAATTAATTTAAAATGGGTGGCGAAAGCCAAACACACTCTGGCTAGGCTTATAAATGCACTAGGGCAGATAGCCTAGTATGAACCTATGAACCTAAATGCTATGTACATTAACTGTGTTGACGTCTGTATGTTTAATACTGTAACAATTTCGCACTTTGAATTACACATACGGAAGCATTTACTCAGGAACTTGTCTGAACCATACTGATAACCTGCTTCTGTGATTTAACCCTTCTGCGTTTAGAAATATTTAACATTCTTGAACTAATAACCTTTAACTTTAAAAGAACATTTCTGGAACACAATTTTTTAGACTGCTTGATCCAGGTTTTAAATTTAAACCAATGATTTACTGACGTCCTAATGGTAGAAGTATTACTCGACATGTTTATACAACAGGTGTGCAAATGACTTTTACTGATGAATTTAAACTTTTTTGAGCTGTTACTAAAAAGTGCATATAAGGTCTTAGATAACTTTATGATCCTGGAAGAATGTGTCCTGTTGTAGCTTTTTAACCTTTTTCTTGCTTCTTGGTTGTGTGCCTTCACACTGGAAACTTGAAAGGTTGTGGAGATAGCTTTTAACTGGATAGTGTATTTTATTTTCATTTTCTGAAAGAGCACTGCTGAAGTTTGTTGATTTAGGGCTGGTCTGCTGAAGTTTTGAGTTTTTTCTGAAGTAAACACTGGTGTGCTGTGCACTTTAACAGCTGAAAGTTTGCTGTGTCCATTTTCTGCATGAAATAGTGGTGTCTTACTGAAAGGTCTGCTCTGTAATGAGAAACTGTAGTGCCATCATTTCTAGCTTATGATGTATAGAGTTCACAGTCTTTATTTATGGAAAAACACTGGTACGCTGCTGAAAAGTCTATTATGAAACTGATAGATTGGAAAAAGTGTGACTGTTAATGAAACCTTGAAGTTAAGCTGGTTGCTGCACTAAAAACTGCACTTGAAAGGGTTAACTACAGCTATCTCTGTTGAAGTTTTAAGGAATGAACACAGGTTGCTGATAAGGTTGCCTGGAATGAAACACTGCCGTTCTGTAGTTGAATGAAACATGGAGTGCTGTAGTTCATAGAACACGTAGTTGAACGAAACAGTGCCATTCTGTACATTTTTTGTAGAACACACAGCCTGACTACTGATGCAAGGTTTTTATGGGGTTTGGGGAGTTACTTTAACTGTTTTACCCCATTCACAGTGGCTTGCCATTGTAAGAACTGATAAGACTGTACTGCACTGTAATTAACTGGAAACAACTGAAATGAGACTGAAACGAAAGTTTTTATCTGTTGATTACCCAAACTTTTGCTGAACAGGTGCCAGTCTCTTTATGGGCCAAGTCTTGTGTACTTTTCAGAATGAATTCACCAAACACTGCAGTTCATTTAATAAGGCTTTATTAGATGTTTACAATATCCAAATACTGTTTTTATTAACAGTGCTGCTAAATATATCCAAAGTTCTGCACATATCTTCTGATTGTCCTGAATGATGTAAGCAAAAACAGTTTATTTGATCTGTCTTCAGGCTCGAGTGCCTAATCTTTTCTGTATATCAGGTCAAACTAACCAACTGACTGACTTCTCTTACTGTATCTCAAGTATATTTTCAAAACCCTGTAATGCTTTACACGCCTCTTTCGCCTTAGTAACCTTGGTTCTCGGGCCTGGTCTTAATCTAACATTCCATTAAGGAACATTCTGTAGCTGACAAGACTGTCCCCCAGGATTCATGAAGCTTGCGCCAGGCGCAGGCGTAGCGTAGGTGTTCTAATGCCAAATATGGCCGCCGAGTGATTCAGGTACAAGCCGATTCCACGTGCACTACCAGCGTACGCCAGAGCTGCACAGCTCTCGGCGCATGTATGCTAATCACCCCATGCGCAGTAGTGCAGCATGCAAATGAAGGTACATAGCGATTCATGAAGTGGTGCAGACGTAGCGCAAGCATACAGAAATGTAAACCAAAAAAAACTGTTTACATTTTTTCAAACAGAACATCAGAGCCATGAAAGCAGACCAAACTTACGTATTACAAAGTTAACATATGCCAGTGGCTAAATATACAGCCAATGGCATAAAAAAACCTGCACAACACAAAAAATAACATTTAATGTCATGGCCACACTAACGCAAAGTACAACCGCAGTGCATGGGTGCGCAAATGGGAACACAAGGAAAATATATACAGATGTCATAAAACTGCAATGTAACAAATCATGATTTCACCATAATAGTTAATGGCATGCATGCTACACCACAACCAAGGCACAAGGGTTGCTAAGGGTCTGTGACAGTGTTCGGCACAGTAACTAGGAATTAGTAGTCAATGCCATGCAAATGAGGCAAGTAATACTGAATCACAAACGCCTTGCCGGCGTAAGGCTGTACCACACGGCGTAGCAGTATAACACTGAGTGGCCTGGAGGTATATGTAACATCAGGAGAGGGGTGTGCCACCGTAGCTGTAAGCACATTGGAGCATTGCTAATCTGGGCTGCCCGTTGCCAAGCAAAACCACAGAATAGGGGTGTGGATGTAGCCATAGCTTTGCTTAGCTGAGAGCACACAAGGTGACCGAAAGCGCATGTGTACGCGGATGACAACGCACTCAAAACCCAGTAAATGGCTGCGAGCACCACAGCTGAAACAAGAAGGTTATTGGAAGACAATAAGGAAAGGGTAACTGGAGTACAGCTGAGTAACTAACACATAGTAACTCACAGTGGGCCATTGATGGTAGCTAACAGGGCTGCTAGCAGCAACCTGCAGAACAGGAAAGGGGAGGTGCCGGATTGCAAAGAAAAAAAGAGAACTGTCACAGCAGAACAAAGCAAACCTGCAGTAGATCGGCTACAGAACACATTTCACAACACAATCCTGGATTGGGAAAGTACAAAACAAGAAAACAGGCTGCTGGATGCATGCCTGACAATGGGAGGGGAATCTGCTTGAAAAATGAAGGCAAGGGCAAGGGATGATTCATGACAGCCAAGTGTAATTCAACACCAAAGGCCCCACAATAGCAGTACCTGCGGTAAAACCCACAAGTAAGATACCCTGCAACTCTGATTGTACATACACACCCTATGACATCATCAGCTTCCAAAGCACAATAGTATAAAGTGTGAATGCACCTCACACACTTGTGTATTCCCAAACACTGCACCATCGGTGTAAACAGACGGGGAGCTTTTAAAATGTACATGTTGGGAGTTGCCATAGCTTTGATTCTTCAGCATATGTTGGAGACTGAAGGTGGTGTGGAGGATGATGCTGACAACCACCTCAGGCACTGGAGGAGAACAGTGTTCAGACCAAGGGTAACCTACCAGGGGCTAGATGATCTGGAGATAGTAGAGCGTTACAGGGTGGACAGAGACATCATACAGCAAATCGTTGAGCTGTGCCAGCCAAGCCTCAGTCAGAAACAACAGAGGGGAACCCATCCCAGTGGACACGAAGGTATGTGTAAGCTTGAGAATACTAGCCACAGATACCTTTCAAAGGCCAGCTGGAGAGATCATGGGGATCTCACAGGCATCAGCATCCAAGGTACTCCACCAGTTCCTGGATGCCATGCTACCACTTGACAATGAGCATATATACTTCCCCCGAATGCAGGAGGAGTTGGTCAGCAATATGCACCTCTTCCACCATGTGGCAGACTACCCGGAGGTACTGGGTGCAATACTGCACACACAAACATCAGGTCACCACCCGGTGAGCATGGTAGGCGCTACATAAACCTCAAGGGATACCACTCCAACTGCCAGGTCATGTGCAATGCCCAGGGCATTACCATGGATGTGTGTGCTGGCAGCCCTGGAAGCTACCATGACTCCCACATCTGGCATGCCTCAGAGCTGTACCAGGTATTTGTCAGGGGGGACATCCCATATGGCCACCTTGTGGGGGATGCTAGCTATGCACTGGAGCCGTGGATGACTACTCCCATCAGAAATGCACACACACCCATGCAAGAAAGCCATAATGAGGCACACGCACAAACCAGAATCATCATAGAGTGTGTGTTTGGGATGCTGAAATCACGGTTCCGTTGCTTGGACATATCTGGTGGAGCCTTGCAGTACTCTCCAGGCACATGTGCCCACATCTTCATAGTATGTGCCATGCTACATATGATCCTGCGGAAACAGCTGCAGCAGGGACATAATGGTGAAGGCCCTCACAGCCCACCACAATTGCCAAGGGCACCACAGGCACAGAGGAATTCATACCACAAACACCCTGTGCCAGCCCCAGTAGGCAGACGGAGGCATGTCCAGCATGCCCATGCCTTGGCAAAGAAGGAACGTATAGCACATACACTGACAGTGCAGGCCCCTATGGACTGACTTCTCCACCTGCACACACAGTATACATGGATGGCACACACACACACGACCACCTGTAAATTGTCATGTATAGGTGGTCTACTGTGTGCATCCTACATAGGCAGCCCTCAACTATTGTACACACAACTGCTATTGGCACAAGGTAAGTCAATACCTGAACAGTAAATTAAGCTAACAGCTTGTGCTGATACTGGATGTATAGGTTCCTAGGTACATTGGTAGGTACATGCCTAACTGTCAGAGGCCATTCATAAGCCTAGCCAAAATGTGTCTGCTGTTGCCACCCCATTGATTAACTGTCCCTCTGTGGAGCAGAGCCAATTGCGAGATCCCTGGGGTGTAACCACTGTTCCCTACCCACTCTGCAAGGATTCCCTGGTGTGTTGATGAGGGGCTCCATATAATGTAATTAGGGATGTAGTTCCAAAGCATGGGGAGTACCCATGACAGGTATCTGTCACCCCAGCATTCTCCAGTTATGGTTGTGGCAAGGTGTAGCTCATTACAGTGTGTGGCTCCCTGTGACATGGACTCCCATAGCTGCAGCATACCCATTAAGCCTCACTTGGACATACCATTAACAGGTATCATCCATATGTAC
This sequence comes from Protopterus annectens, assembly GCF_019279795.1. Taxonomy (NCBI): domain Eukaryota; kingdom Metazoa; phylum Chordata; order Ceratodontiformes; family Protopteridae; genus Protopterus; species Protopterus annectens. The sequence continues at coordinate 853,535,324 of NC_056732.1, read as the reverse complement.
ACCAACTGAGTTACACATTTGTTTGCAGTATTGAGGAACAGCCGTAGTACACTCTACATACTAAACACCATAACACTTGTACATATCCCAGATGCCTCAGTGGTAAAGCCACTGTCATTCATGGTCCCGGTTCCATGACCTGCAAGGGCTGTTACGTAATTCTGATGTCCCGAATAATGGATGTTGGATGCAGGTCATTAAAGCACGTTTAAGCACGTTAGCGGGTTTTTGCGCTGGTAAGTGCCGGTAAGCGACGTTTAAACATGACTACACGGATATATGCAACACAGGTCTAACCTTTGCTGAATATCACGCAGATCATGGGCAAAGCTGCCCAGAACCACTGAAATGTGCATGACTTACCCTTGTACTAATAGAGCCTGCTCTGAGAGGTAAAATGACCACTGCCATGAGTAGAGCACGCAACCATGTACACAATCTTCACAATAACCTACCACTAAGCTACTTGAGATGTACCAATGGCAGGTGAGTATTGTGACAGATTAAAACACAAGTGCGGACTTTGGAAAATAGTATACACCGCCATGTACCCAATTGAAAGGTGTATTCTCTCTCTCTCTCACACAACCATGGAGGTACATATAAATAGGATACTACCAAATACCGAATGCTTTACATACCGACGCATGCAATCACGAGGCTTAAAGACCGAAAGACCACAGTACCGAAACACCAGAACCGCGAGTACTATTACACAATGTTAAGGGACATTTAGGTAGTGCTTCTGGTGCTGCGATTCAGTACTGTGTTTTTCTGATTGCTGTAGTGTGTGTTTGCTGTGTGTTTCTGGGAAACTGTAATGTGTGTGCGTGGGTTTGCTTCGTGTGTCTGTTTGTGCTATCTCGGAGGTAGATTATTAAAGTAGGTGTGGTGTGGGGTGAGCAGCCACCCATGTGGAGGGTGTATGGGGGCATGGCCACCTGCCCATATGTAGTGTAGGATGGTTTGTTTGGATGTGATGGGTAGCAGTGTGTCTGTGTGTGTGTTCTGTGTGTGTTAGTTGCGGGAGTTTGACTGTTGCGAGTTTGAGTGTTCGGTATTATGGGGTTTGGGAGTATGGGAACGGTAATGTGGGCGTTGGAAGTGCATGCATTCCTGAATCCATGGGTATGCCATATACAGCGGTTAAGTCTTCAAATATGTGTATAACATGGACCATAACAATCACATTCCGCCACGACCAAACGTTATGAACAAAGGATATGGAGAGTATATATGTCTATACACTATTACAAATATGTGCTATGGACATGAGCCAAAGATAGGGTTACCACCTGTCCCACCTTGCGAGGGGCAGTCCCTCTATGTGCGGTAGTTTCCTGACCAAAATGAGTACAAATACTAATGTCCTACAATCTCAAGACATTTGGCATGTTTCATATTTAATGTAATTGTTGCATAAAATAGTCATCTGTATCTAAAATACCTACATGTAACAAAAAACAGGATAAGCAAGTAAACTGCTACAAGAATAAGCTTTTATATAGGCATATATGTAACGTTCTATACTTTGTACTGACCGTGGGTATGTGTCGGCCTCTAAAATCCGATGTGTCCTGCAAATGACCCACTATGGCCATTTGAAAAGGTGGCAACCCTAGCCAAAGAGGTTCAGTCACCAACACAACTCCAATGAGTGCAAATATCTGACAGAAATACATGAGACAGCTTTCATGTAGCAACATTTCGTTACATACCGATGCATTTCCAAAGGGATTGAAGGACCAACATCACCTGCATGCTATACAGGAATCAATTAACAATGGCTTAATGAATCAGCCTGCAATTACCATAGTATTAGCCCACTAAAGGATAGGTCTTCAAATAGAGAAGGAGCTCACACACACACACATCAAATATGTATAAATGCAGTTCCTACACACCTGCATCTGCTATGTGCACCCGAAACAATTGCAATACATACTGTAACATCAAACATCCACTCACTGACATCTGCAGAAGCCTTAACACACCTTGTCAGAGACGCACTATAATTGCCCTATGTGAAATCGTTGCTGTTGTACAATGGAACAGATGCCGATGTTACAGGGTTTGGTTGCAATAATCCCGTATCAGACGGCTGTGAGTACACCAGGATGTGTTACCAATTACTGATTAACAGCACAGTATGATACACACGTACAGTATACCAAAGATGTCAAACGAGCACAGTTCAAAACACCTAACATTCTATGCACAGCCACACAGCCTTGAGCTGCCCAAACATCCTTGCCAGACCTAAACATTTGCAGATGTATCAGGTACAAACCCTGCAGAAGTAGCAATGTTCGGAAATGCAACAGCTAGACTCGCATGTAGAACTACATCCTCTAGCCATTACACACAATCCACGGGGGCCATGAAGTTAATATATCTCTGTGTCTCCATATAGCTGTTGCAATTCATCAAACACATCATCCAGGCAGTCTTCCTCGAAGGTAGGGCAAAGGGACAACGCCCAAGTGGAGTATTCAATTATACACCACTGTTGTCATGTCATTGGCTAATAGAGTGGCTGCACAGCTAATGTGCATGTAATAAGCTACTCCGGAACACCAACTGGTGGCAGGATACCACATGTTACTGATAATCTAAGTATAAAAGGATGGCTGGTCATACATTCAAACAGTCTGTATATACCAGCAAAACGTTACGAGGACTGCAACACAAAATTAGGATTTATATTACCGTCAATGACAACTCGGGTTACTAATAAGGTATGTAGAACACTCAGTATGTAAGTGTATGTAGTACCTGTTCTGTAATAAAGTGTACGCAATGCATACAGTGGGAAAAGGTATGTAGTGATGTATTGTTGAGCATAGTAATACTCGTAGAAATTGTGTGTACTGATGTAGACCACAAGGTAAACACCTCATACAGCACAAGGGATGCTATATAAGGACTTTGAACACAACAATCCCACTCCAGCCGCTGTCAGTGGCAGGGTTGGTCCAACAAGTACGTGCCATAACAGGGGATAGTATATGTTGATATACTGTAACAGTAGGCATATGTATGGGTGTATAATTGAGAACATGTCTAAGGTGGTCCTGCTGTGCAATTATGATTTGCATTGTGGGATATTGTGGCAAAAATGTGTAATGCACAGTACTGTAGGTAGATATGTCTAACATTTTACATAGCATTACTGTGATGTTATGCAAACATCAACTATGTCTACTGGCATGTACAATACACAATAACAGGATACATATGACTTGTAGTCAGACAGTGTATCAGCATGATAGCTAATTGAAATGGAAAAGCTAGTCAATTATCCATGCACAAAGGACATGTAATAGCTTCATAAGTTCATAGTTAGGTACTATGCTGTCTGGCCAAGGCCATTCATAAGCCTAGCTACAGTGTTTTGACTTGAGGCACCTCCCTAGGTTAGTTTCCTGTGCCTGTGAACAGCAGAGCCATTAGTTTCCTGTGCCTCTGTACAGCAGAGCCACTGCAGTGATCCCTGGTGTACATGTCTGTCTCCCATCCACCAGGTATCTCTTGAAGAGTGCTAGTGAGGGTCCCTGCCTGATATACACAGGAATCATGTTCCAAAGCATGGGGAGTATCTGGGTCAGGAATGTATCCCTCCAGCACGTTCTAGTCATTGTTGCATTTAGGTACATATCCCAGAGCATGTGGCTCTCAGGGGGCTTTTGCTTATGTGGAGCATATCCATCAGTACTGTTTTGGACATGGGCCTTGAATGTTCAGCAGAGATCACCTCCCAGTATGCGGTATGCAAACTAGTACAGTTGGAGTTTCTGTAGTTGGGCTACATACGTCATCCTTCGGAGGTCAGTATTCCTCTTGGTGTGGTAATGTTGTGGTATTTCAAGCCGTTGCTGTTGTCTCATAAGGTACATCCCAAATGGGGTTTTGTACCCTTTAAAGTGTTTCATAAGTCATGAGTAGAGAGGCACAATGACTGCCTTTGTTCTGGCTACAAACCCATTAGAGATTAGGTAGAAGGATATCCACACCACCTTGCCAATGTGGTTATCAAAGGAGTGAATGCTATCTACTTGGGTTCTAAGATCCCTTATTATGTCTAATGTATGTAGGGGACTACCACCTATGTGATAGCCTGCGGGTGATTGGTGTAATCCAAAGGGGATAATTATGCACCTTGTGGCATGCAGCTTGAGGCCATGTTATTGACACCAGGTATCCGTCCTAGTGACACCCTTATGGAGGGTGTCTATCAGCTGGGGAAAACCATCATGGCCCCTAGTTTGCAGTCGTCCGCAATCCTTTGCAGGCTAAGTCCTCCTGTGCTAGCCTGTACCTCAGAGAAGCATATACTGAACATGAGAGGCCCTATGACCGAGCCCTGGGGGACGCCAATTGTAAATGATTTACAGTAGGACCTAGGGTATTCTACCCTCACTGTGTGGGCTCTGTTCGTGAGCTACTTTGCATAACATCTTGTGATGTAGGGGTTAATGTGCAGGTGGATGTGTATGTTGATAATACCAGAATGGGGAAAAGTGTTAAAAGACTTTGAGAGGTCAAGGTAGGCTGTGTGGACCTCCTTACCCTCATCTACTGCCTTGGTAACTGTCTCAAAGGACCAGGTTTAGGAGGCATGGTCTGGCCCTAAAATCCAAACTGGGTGGGATCAAAGATTTGGAGGCCACCAATGTCTCTGAATGAGATCCATGAGGTGTTCCATAGCCTTGCAGAACAGTCTAGTCAGGCGTATAGGGCAGTAGTTCCCCTGGTCCGTTGTGGTGCCACCTTTGTGAAGTGTGATAACTGTTGCTGTGTGCCATTCAGGGGCCACAATGCCTGATGCAAGGCTATTATTGAATATGGTGCCTAAGTGGGGAGCCAGTTCGTTCTGAAGTTCATGGAAATCGCAGCCTGGGATGTTGTACAGTCAACATGGATGCTGTGTTCCTGGCTTTAGGGAGTGCAACTTTGAACTGCGTAGTTGTGATTGCAGGGACTCTGCATCATTCCTGTATAGATATGGGCCTTTTAGGATGTGAGAGGGGTGTAAAGTTAGCACTGAACCTATCGGGGTGTAAAGTTAGCACTGAACCTATCTGCCAGGATGTTGCCAATATCAGTCGATTTTGTAATGTTCGTGCCTTACTGCTGTATGTCAGAACAGATGTGGGTATCACCATCGAGAGTAGTGACATACCTCTAGAACGCTTTGTGGTAGTCCTTGAAATTAGTCGCGGTTATGTTTACATAGCTAGCTCTGGAGGATGTGATAAGGGATCTCAGATTCTTACTGAGGCTGACCAGGGAGCTCCTCCACTCATGGGATTGTACTCTACTTTGCAACAGTCTCCTCCTTCTGTTGTACATTATGTCCATGGCAGTGGACCACCAGAGTGGCCTCCGTTTTCTGGTGGGTACAGTCATGTTTCTGTTTGGGATAGCATGATCCATGCAGTCGTGTAAGTGCTAATTAAATGCAGTTGTATATGATTCAGCGGTTGTAACTGTATTGTCCATCTGCACGGGTGTCATGACATTTACTACTGCTGCCATAAGAAGCCTGAAGTTGGCTTTGTAGAAATATTGTACTGTTTTTTCCGTAAAGGGTGTGGTGCCCGGGATGTGGATAACAAAGGTGATTTTGTTGTTCAGATCTGAACGTAGGCTAGAGAAAACCCCAGGTGTAGAACACCAGTCACACATGTTGGTAATGACCAGGTCTAGGATACTGTTGCCCCTGGTGGTGGTGTGGATATGTTGATCCAGGCGATTGGAGGTTATGAATCCCAGAAAGCGCTGGCCTAATGTGTTGGTACATGAGTAGGTATCCCAGTTAATGGTGGGGTAGTGTCAGTTGCACATCAGTAGTGTGTCTGTTTGAACCCTTTCCAGTACACCAAGAAGAGGACCGTTAACCGTGGGGATCTGTAGCAAGCTACAATTTGTATAGCAGTTATGGCCAGAGTTAGTTGCACTTGGATAACCTCTGATGCATTGTGCTAAGCAACTAGCCTGGAGGTGTGGATATCCTTAGGAAATATGGACACCTCCACCGTGGGTGTTCCGGTCCTGATTACATGACTGAAAGGTGTAGTATGAGTAACAGCCTGGTATTGCAGGGGTGCTCTCAGGAGCCTAGAAGCAGGTCCCAGTCTCTGCACAGATATCGAAGTGGTCCATTACAAGGAGTGCCTCGGGTGAGTGTGTTTGAGTTGAAGACGTCAAGCATTGAGTAGCATTACCCTCAGGTTTTGCTCGACTCTTCCTGTTATGGTGGTGAATATGTTATTTGAACCGTGCCTAAAACAGGCACTATAGGAGCAGCAAGAACCTTAGCTATTATCCGGAATCCCAAGGCCGACAGGTGCAGGCCATCTTTACCAAAACATTGTGTTCTGTCGACCATGTCATTCAAAGCAGACAGATACTGGATACCCTTGGAATGACACCAGATGCATAGCCAATTGTTGAAGTAAATAATTTTGTCCTTGTACTGCGTTATCAGTCTGGACGATGGCAGAATGCTATTCAGGGCTAGGGTGATACCTGCCTGGGCTACAAGATCAGAGAGCTATTCCATGACTCTACATGTAACCCAGGAAGGTACATCTGGACAATGACAGTCATATTGTACCTGCTGAGGAGTGACCTGAGTGCATAGGTTATGTTGCGGATCCTGTTACCAGACAGGCAGCTGACAGTAACTATCTACTTGCGTAGCCTGGTGAGTGGGACATCAGTGTGACCGCCTATAGAGTCACCTATGACTAGTGTGTTGGGTACGTTATTTCGCCCTATTGGCTGTGGCTGATGGGCACTCTGTGGGCTATAAGTAATTGGTGTTGTGTTGGGGGATGGGGGCTGCCTGCGTTTCTGCTTTGGAGTTCTCTGTTGCCTAAACAGAGTAGTATTGACTGGCTCCGCAAATGTTGTCTTACTATGTGCAGCCTGTGGTGGTGGAGATTTGGTGAGACTATGTGATGAATGTGGTGTAGTGCAAATGTTTAACTTCCCCACATGATTGTCAGGTTCAGTCTGGGTTGGAGAGAGCTTTACCTCTAGCATGGTTAGATATGTGCATCTCCCACAGGTTGTGGTGCTGGATGTTAGGAGGGGAGTATTGACTGTGTACACGAGACAATTTCTATATTGCCTCATGATGCCCATATTCATCATATAGACAGGCGAGAACACTGGGAATTGACACTTGGACATACCTGAATATATGACTATTTCCCACTAGGTAAGTGAGGAAAGTGTGTACAAAAGCTGGTTTACTCTAAGCAAGCGGGAAATGTAAGTACAAACAGTGTTTACCTGTAGGTAATGAGGATGATCGAGTGCTATAGTAATTAGTAGCTCATGTAGTGCTTACATGTTCTGAGCAAGTGCTGAACATGAATAAGCAATACAGATAGGGTGTTAGATAACACGCACACTGTCCCCCCCCCCCAAACAGGTACACAATCATATATCCATGTACACTACAAAGCCCCTGTAACCATAACTACGATGGTAAAAGGTGCACACAGGCTGCATGGGACCTGTCCACATCCCTGGTTGTATCATACACATATGGCAAAACAGTTTGCTCTACACATACACATCATGTAAAACATAGCTTCATGTCAGTCTGTGAAAACACTGAATGGTGCACACCAACAGTTATCACAACCCAGACACCACTCATAATGGGAGGCACTGCACTACTACCCTGCTGAGCCTGGTCTGAAAAGCCATGAACCTTAATCAACATATATGTTGTTAGCAGTACAGATGTAGATAACAGTATGGATGATTTCACACTGCATAGCATACCTGTGACAGGTCATAGGACATCACCCATACTGTGTTCCACCTACACTCAGTATACTAGATGTACATTCGTATGTCACAGGAGTATTCTGCCAGTGGACTGTTGACAGAAGCAACACTACAGAAGGGGTCTGATTAATGTGTGCATATCACACCAGTGCCAGCTACAGTAAAACAGGGTTAATTTGTTGTACTCCCCCTCATTGTAGCCCACACCACAGACAAACAGGAGGCATCTGCCTAAGTATGTGAATGGCTATGACCTAGGAGCAATAGCTGACTCAGTGCTGTGGACAACATACAGAAGGGGCTTTGTGGGTGAGGTGTGTGACATGTGCACAATCTGACAGCTGCATATTAAATGGTCACCGCTAGGTTAATAACCCTGTACCCATGAACTACCAACCTAGGCAGCGGTCAACATAATGGAAACTGTGTAAGGGATACTGCTGTGAAGTTACCTCCCTGAGCTAGTGATGTCACCAAGCCTATTAGGTAGTCATAAGTGGCAACCCTAGACATGACAGGGTGCCATCCATGAATAGAAAGATCATTGTTCAGCCATACTCATCACTCAAGTGACCTATATCGGATCACATCACCTTTAAGGGGTATTGGCCATGTTTGGATGGCCAGCACCAGCCTTCACAATCCTCATCTCTACTATGTAGCATGATGCCTACCCTGCATAAAGCCATGTCCAACACTGTGATGTTGGACATGCTACACGTACATATCCTGATCTCAAATACATACGTCATTTACATCCACCTTCATAGTACAATGATCGCCACATGCTGGACAGATCCTTGTGCCATACACATTACATACTCCTGCCATACTATGCAACCCTGTCCAGCAAAGCTGCACATTTCACCTCTGTCAGACATGGTGTGATGACTGCATGGTAGATGTATCTTTAACCATGTGGATCAGTTATGTGGCACTGCTTCACCTGGCGCTGGAAACACTGCTGTCGGCTACAGCTAGGTAACCATACATCCTAGGCTCATACATGGCCCAGGGCATACAGACTACTAGATGACCTTGGTCATACATGCTATAGTTGATGACCATCCCTGCAAATACCATCAGGCTAGCCAGTGTCCCATGTGCATCACATGTGCAACACAGGCGATACGTGGCAGGATGTTGAACAGCTGTACAGTGCCGTGTAGATGTATATGGCAAAAAGTACAGTTTTGTACCTACCATAAATGTAGATGTTCGAGGATCCACATTGCTGCAGTCATAACCTGTGGGTAGTCCGCTGTCCTCGGTCGGCCCGAATACCAAAGTGTTAGGCTGGCGTCGGTCATTTTCGCTCAGAGCTGACGTCAGTACGTAGTACTTAAGCGCCTGACCGACGCCATATCCTCAGTCTTTCTTGCCCCAGATGTCAGAAGGCCTAAAAAGGAAAGGCCATAGCCAAAATAGAAAGTACCCAACAACCAACAAAGAGAAAATAATAATTATCCCAAAAGAAACACAGCAACCCCAAACTATAGAGGGGAAGGAGGGAGGGAAAATTGGACTGCAGCAATGTGGATCCTCGAACATCTACATTTATGGTAGGTACAAAACTGTACTATGTTCTTCGTCTCACATTGCTGCAGTCATAACCTGTGGTAGAATTCCCAAAGCAAAGGTAAAGGGAGGCTGGCAAACTAAAAAGCATTAGGAGCTGCTAACATGCCCTGCAAAACTGCAGTGGCAAACCCAGCCCTAGACTTGGAATAAAGAGGGAGATGGTAATGTTTAGTAAAAGTGTGCACTGAACTCCAAGTAGCTGCCTCCAAAATATCCTTAGTAGCTACCCACCTTAAAAAGGCAGTAGATGTGGCAGTAGCCCTAGTGGAATGAGGTCTGATCCCAGCAGGAACATCCTTTCCATGATGAGAACAAAAATACAATGGCCAATCCACTTAGAAATAGTTTGCTTTGAAACAGCTTTCCCTTGTGAACCCAAAGCAAAAGAAATAAATAACTGTTGAGTCTGCCTGAACTCTTTAGTTCTGCTCAAATAATAGCGCAACTGCCTGTGAATATCCAAAGAATGCAAGACTTTTTCCCCTTTATTTTGGGGATCAGCATAAAAAGTAGGCAAATGAATAGACTGGTTTAAGGCCACATTAGAAATAACTTTAGGCATAAAAGAAGGGTTAGTACGCAAGGACACCCTATCCTTATGAAATATCAGGAAGGGTTCAACTGCCATGAGAGCCTGTAATTCAGATACCCTCCTAGCAAACGTAATGGCCAACAAAAAAGCAGTCTTCCAAGACAAAAACTTCAACTCAGACGTAGCTGCAGGTTCAAAAGGAGGTAAAGTAAGCTTTTCCAACACAAAATTGAGATCCCAGGAAGGAGTAGGAGCTCTACGTGGGGGTCTTATGTTTTTTGCCCCTCTAAGAAATTGTTTAAACAAAGGGTGAGAAAATAAAGGAGGGTCACAATCATAGTGAGCAGAAATGGCTGCAGCATGAACTTTCACGGAGGAAAAAGACAAACTCTTGTCTAGTAATTCAGTAAGGTACTGTAGTGTAAAACTCAAATTAGGCACTGAGACATCAAAGCTCTTTGCTGTGCTCCAAACAAAAAATCTCCTCCATTTATCAGCATAAACTTTTCTAGTACTAGGCCGTCTGGCTTCCAAAATGACATTCAAAACCTGTTGAGGAAGCTGAGACCCCCCAGGGTCTAAAACAGAATACCAGGCTGTTAGATGCAGGGACTGTACCCTGACATTGAGAAAATGATTGCTTGACTGGGACAACAGGTGAGGAATCGGAGGCAAAGGCCAAGGAGGCTCCTGAGCTAAACTCCTCAGCAGAGGATACCAGTGCTGGCGTGGCCAATCCGGTGCTATTAGAATCATGCAAGGCTTGTCCTGCCTGACTTTCAAGAGTACCTTGGGAAGGAGAGGCAGAGGAGGGAAAGCATAGACGTGAAGGTTGTTCCAACTGAAAGATAGAGCATCCACTTTCCAAGCTTTTGGGTGAAACATCTGTGCAAAATTTTGGCAGTTGGAAATTTAGTGGAGAAGCGAACAGATCTATGTCTGGAGTTCCCCAAGCCACTGTCAACTGTTGGAATACGTGAGGATCCAATTTCCACTCGTGGGGATCCACAATTTGTCTGCTCAATACATCTGCTAAGGAGTTCTGTGCTCCTGGCAGAAACTGTGCTTGAAGAGTTATGTGCAAACTCAGAGCAGTCTCCCACAATATCATAGCTTGTCTGCAAAGAGGGTAAGAATGGGTTCCCCCCCTGCTTGTTGATGTACCACATGACTGTTGTGTTGTCTGTTTGAATCAACACCTGTCCTGGTTGAAGTAGGTCCTTGAAGGCCATCAGGGCAAATTGGACTGCTAACATCTCCTTCATGTTGATATGCAAATGCTGTAGTCTGGGAGGCCACGTGTCTTGAATCCATTTCCCATTGAAGTGTGCTCCCCAAGCCAGGTCTGAGGCATCCGTTAAGATCTGACTCGCCTCTGGTCGGGTCACAGAGTCCCTTGTTTAGGTGACATTCCTGAGCCCACCACAAGAATTCCTTCTGGATGCAAGGTATTATCTGAATAACAGTGTCCAAATCGTGGCAGTGTTGAGTCCATACACTTTTGAGATACCATTGTAGCTTCCTCATATGCAGTTTGGCATTGGGAAGTACCAGAATGCAAGATGCCATGAACCCCAAGGCTTGAAGGACTGTCCTTGCAGTCAGCTTGGACCTTACTGACAATTGCTGGAAGTATAGGTGAAGATTTCTTTGTTTGTCCGGGGTCAAAAAAGCCATCTGAGAGGCTGTATTCAGTCTCACACCTAGAAAGCACATGTCTTGAGAGGGTACTAGACTGGACTTTGTTTCGTTCGCAGAATACCCTAGGCACCTTAAAACTGCCATTACATACTGAAGATGTTGAAGTAACTTGTCTTTGTCTTGAGCAAGAATCAGGCAATCGTCCAGATAAGGATAAATTTGTATTCCCCTCAGTCTTAAGAAAGCCATTACAGGAGCCAGAACCTTTCTGAACACCCTGGGCGCAGTAGATAAGCCAAAGGGCAATGCAGAGAACTGATAATGAAAAGTACCAGCCCGAAAACGCAGGAATCTCCTGCAGCTGGGCCTGATAGGAATGTGAAGATAAGCCTCTTTGAGATCCAGAGTTACCATCCAGTGATCTTTGCCTAGCAGAGGCAGAAGTTGCTGTAAAGTTAACATCTTGAACTTTGGAATGTCTAGGTATGTATTGAGAATGGACAAATCCAGAATTGGCCTCCAAGTGTTTCCTTTCTTTGGCACAAGGAATAGGCGAGAATAAAACCCTAGGCCTATTTCTGACTGAGGTACCACCTGGATTGCCCCCATCTGCAAAAGCAAAGAAATTTGTTTGTGAGCCTCCAGCCTTTGCTGAGGAGGTACATCTGGCATGCCTTTGAAAGGAGGAAAAGTGTGAAAATAAAACTTGTAGCCTTGATTTATTATGTCCAACACCCATTTGTCCTGGGTGACCAAATGCCAATTTTGTTTGAAAAGTGCCAACTTTCCTCCTAGAGGAGCTGCCAGACAGGAAGAATCTGGCAGCTGAAGATACAGGTCATTGGGTCTGTTTACGAAAAGGCTGACCCCTGCCCTCACCAGAAGATTATGCAGGAGAACTCCAAGTCCTAGGTCTGAAAGAACCCTGAGCGTGAGCCCTGCCCCTACCACATCTAGACCTGCCCTTAGACTGAAAATCCGAAGAAGGGTAAGACCATCCTCTTGCAGGCCAATTCCTGCTAAACTTAGGGGGCTGCACTTGCAAAAATTCCTTAACCGTCTGCATAGACTTAGCTTTGTCTTCCATCTGTTTCAAAACAGACTCCACAGGAGAACCAAAAAGAACTTCAGATTGAAGAGGAGCATCCAAAATTCGAGCTTTAACATGCTCTGACAAATTTTGATCCTTAAGCCAGGCATGTCTACGAATAACTGAACCAGTAGCAGCCACCCTGGAAGAAGCTTGAAGAGCATCGAAGCCACACTGCAAGGAATGCTTACCAACTTGATCTGAAGCATGAACTAAGTCCTGCAATTCCTTACACTCTATACCCTCAGATAAAGCATCTACCTTAGATTTCAACTGACCTAACAGAAAGTTCTGATACTTCAACATATTAAACTGGCAATTTAAAGCCCTCATAGCTAACGTGGAGGAGGTATACACTTTTTTACCCCACCTATCCAAAGCTCTAGAATCTTTATCCAGAGGAACTGGATTCTTAACTACAGACGCCCTGACACCCTTAGGCCCTTGAATAATAGTTTCCGGGTCAGCTCTAGGACTCTTATACAAATATTTATGTGCCTCTGGAACTCTGTAATACCTGTCTGGCTTGACAGGGCAGGGGGGTAAAGAATCAGGATTAAGGGAAGCTTCAGAAAAAACATCCTGAACAACATCTAAAACAGGGGGAATAGCCAAAGGTCTATGTTGTGGCAAAAACAAAAATTCCCTAAGCCTCTTACGAGAATCTGAAAAATCCTGACCTTCCCACTTGAAATGCTCCCTCATGGAGTGCAAGGTTTCAGAAAAGGAAAAATCCTCTGGAGGAGAAGCAGAAGGACAAGAATCCTCTGCATCCGAATCAGAATAGGGAGGAAAATCCTGAATATCCTCAGCTGAGGACAGAGTAATCTGAGGAATGCTCCAATCCCTCTAAATCTGTCTCAACCCTAGGTCTCTTCTCAGGAGGGGGCATAGAACCCCTGATCAAAGTAATCAAATCCTCTGCCATTTTCAACATATGTTTTTTAGGAACAGAGCCCGAAGAACTAGAACTGTGGCCTGTACCAGAAAGACCAGGACTAGCCTTAGTAGGGCCTTTAGTGATAGAAGTAGAAGGCCTAATAACCTTTTGTAAGGATGGAACCACAGAAACTTGAGAAGCCCCCTCGGCCTGACCTAACTCCTGAGAGGCCAACTCCTATAAAAGTAAAGGTTCCCCCTGGGATTCAGCCGAGGCCTCGGCTGGATCCACAGATTCAACCGTAGATTCCATAGAACCGGCGTCCGCAACGGACTCATCCGGTTTAGACTTTAAAGATTTATCTTTTCGCTTCTTTGCAGTAGTGGGCGTCGGAGGATCCGACGGCATGTTGTAGTTACACCGCTTACCGAAAACAAGCCTAGCACAGTCTAATCTGCGTTTAATGGTGCGCTTATTAAATCTAGCGCATAAGCGACACCTGACTACGTCGTGATCAGGCCCCAAGCAAGGAATAGAGAGAGAGTGGTAGTCCCTATGAGGTATCCGTTTCCCACAAGAAATACAATTGACTTTTTCTGACATCCGGATTAACTGAGGCAAGAAAAGACAAAAATATTCCCCAACGGGGTACTTAGCCCAACTTTCTTCGGTCTGAAACTCGAAAAATGAAAATTTCAGAATGCCGAACGGCACTTGCAAACGCTGCTTCTGCTTCGGACCACGCGGCAAGAAAGACTGAGGATATGGCGTCAGTCAGGCGCTTAAGTACTACTGCGTACTGACGTCAGCTCTGAGCGACCATGACCGACGCCAGCCTAACACTTTGGTATTCGGGCCGACCGAGGACAGCGGACTACCCACAGGTTATGACTGCAGCAATGTGAGACGAAGATCACCACATGCATGTAAAGCCTTCCATGTACATGTCTGCAGTGTCACATGTCATGCCCGTTAAAGCAGTGTATGTGTTTATATGCGACATACACAGCATCAAGGTCAACAGCATTAATGTGGACACATACAGGCATGAGCTGATAGGTAAGAACACCAGTACAGGCAGACATGCCCACATCAAGACAGCATCCACATGGAGTATGAGCAATGTAATCAGGTGACATATATGGTGATAATATCCAATCCCCATTGGGAGTCACATGTGTGACAAACATGTCAGTGGTGTCAGTGTCATGAAGATTTGCAAAGACAACTATTTATATGCAATAAAATGTGATACACATGCATGTGCAGCTGTATCTCTGTGCATCTCTGAGATACTGCGACCTGTCTCCATCATTATGTCTTCCAGGTATGCCACAAGCAAGGCTACCAGCCTATACACGCTTGGAGGATGAGACCCTTATACCTTACCTACATGACAACTATGATTGTCCTGTTTAGCCATGTGCCACAGGATGCACAGCAGCGGGATGACCTGTGGCAGGAACTTTGCAGGAGGGTTAATGATGTGGATGGCCATAACCGCACATACCAGCAGGTGCACAGACACTGCACGGACCTAATCAGAAAAGCAAAACAGAGTGCGAATGCAATCGCCAGGGAACAAGGTGCAACAGGTGGTGGGCCACCAAACCAGCCCCCACTCACACTACTGGCCAACCTGGGGACACCGGCAGAACAGCATCCACAAGCCTTAGCTGACATCGTGAAGGTGGGTGTCTCAACCACCAAGCCTGGAGTTGCCTGGTAAGTCACTACTGCACATAACTATTATATCCCATATAGTTGCATGTGTCACTGTACAATATGTAATGTAACATCATATGCAAGGCATGTATACACACATGCCCCATACTATAGTATGCTACTCTGTGTATGCACACATGTGCATACTCCATAGTATATCTTATTGTAATGGCGAATGTGTTAACATGCACACTGCACCCTGTAGCTGTCATACATGCGTGGATAATGATCATACTGCTGTCACCCCTATAAAGGTACCTCTGGCATTCCGCTAAGACAGCAGGCCGTTGCAGGTGAGACAGTTATAAGTATCAGGCATGTTAATGCACAGATCTATTCGCCATGTGGCCATTTAACACATGTACACATAATGTATGGTCCAGTCACAATATACAGGTCGCATCTGCAATCCATCACAATGGCTACCCATGTGCAATACTTACAAACTAACGACATGA